>NC_041392.1:534549793-534581638 GCF_002162155.2 Triticum dicoccoides
AATTTGTGTGAATCACTAGTTTATGAATAACTTTAATATAAAAATTGATTTTTGAGTCATCATTTTTCCTGCTATTTAATATTACTGTGTTTTATCATTATACTCAATTTGGTAATTTTAGTTAGTCATAACAAATATTATAGGCATTTTTTTATTTTTTGCTATTTATTTTTTCATTTCTACTTAGAACTAAATACTTATAGTTTTTTAGTGATTTCTATTTTCTTTTAGGTCAAAAAATTATAAACTTTCTATTAGTGCCATTAGTTTTAAAATTTGAATAGTTTAAATTTGAATTTTTTAAAGTTTGTGTGAATCACAAGTTTGTGATTGAATTTACTAAAAAATGAACATAGATGCACCTATAGAGAAAATTAAGCCTAAATTCATAATCAATTTCTATGAATTTCAGAGAAATTCATTATGAATTTAGGTCAAATTCCCTGTATAGGGGCATCTATTTTCATTTTGAGAGGAGCTCAACAAGGCAGAGAGGGACGAGCTTATAAACCGGTGTGGGCGCCCTTCGGTTGGCGAGGTGGGACTAAACTCTGAGCGCAATGAGGACCAACCCTTTAGTCCCGGTTTGTGGCATAAACCGGGACTAATGGTCATGGGCCAGGGGCGAGCCCTATTTTTTTTCCAGTTTTTTGTTTTGTTTTCTGCATTATTTATTTTCTTTTGTTTTTTGCTTCATTTTTTAATTCTTTTTGCTTTTAGTTTTAGAAAAATTATAAATTTTCTGTTAGTGCCATTAGTTTTCAAATTTGAAAACACTTTTTTAGTTTTTTTGTTTTCTTTGTTGCTTTATTTATTTTATTTTGTTTCTACTTACAACAAAATACCTATTGTTGCTATTTTTATTTTTTTTCTAGTTTTTTGTTTTGTTTTCTGTATTATTTATTTTCTTTTGTTTTTTGCTTTATTTTTTAATTCTTTTTGCTTTTAGGTCAGCAAAATTATAAACTTTCTGTTAGTGCCATTAGTTTTAGAAAAATTTATAAACTTTCTGTTAGTGCCATTAGTTTTCAAATTTGAATAGTTAAAATTTGAATTCTTCGAATTTTGTGTGAATCACAAGTTGTGATTAACTTTACTAAAAAAAATGAACATGGATGCACCTATAGAGAAAATTCGACCTAATTTCATAGTTTTCAAATGAACTCTGAAAAAGTTGGCATAGCATACTCGTGTGTTACAAAGTTGGCATGGTATCATCATAATAGTTGCGGGAGAAAGTCTTCACTTTTTCTTCGCTTGTGTCATTTGCTTATTGCGCTGTAACCATGGATAATCTTCATCATTTATCAGGATGCTTGGGTCAGCCTTGACATTGAAGGGAGGAATTTCATGAAACTTTTCATAATCTTAAGACATGTCTGTCTTGCCCTCCACTCCCAGGATGTCCCTTTTTCCTGAAAGAACTATGTGGCGCTTTGGCTCCGTATGATGTATTCGCTTCCTTATCTTTTCTTTTTCTCGGTTTGGTAGACATGTCCTTCACATAGATAACCTGTGCCACATCATTGGCTAGGACGAACGGTTCGTCAGTGTACCCAAGATTTTTCAGATCCACTGTTGTCATTCCGTACTGTGGGTCTACCTGTACCCCGCCTCCTGACAGATTGACCCATTTGCACTTAAACAAAGGGACCTTAAAATCATGTCCGTAGTCAAGTTCCCATATGTCCACTATGTAACCATAATATGTGTCCTTTCCGCTCTCGGTTGCTGCATCAAAGCGGACACCGCTGTTTTGGTTGGTGCTCTTTTGATCTTGGGAGAACGTGTAAAATGTATTCCCATTTATCTCGTATCCTTTGTAAGTCAATACAGTCAAAGATGGTCCCCTGGACAACAAGTACAACTCATCACAAACAGTGTTGTCACCTGTGAGACGTGTTTCCAACCAACTGCTGAAAGTACTGATGTGTTCACATGTAATCCAGTCGTCGCACTGCTCCGGGTGTTTGGAGCATAGACTGTTCTTGTGTTCATCGACATACGGTGTCACCAAGGTAGAGTTCTGTAGAACTGTGTAGTGTGCTTGAGACCAAGAATATTCGTCCCTGCATATTATTGAGTCACTTCCAAGAGTGCCTTTTCCAGTCAGTCCCCTCATACTGCGATTTAGGGAGACCTATCTTCTTAAGGCCAGGAATGAAGTCAACACAAAACCCGATAACATCCTCTATTTGATGGCCCATGGAGATGCTTCCTTCTGGCCTAGCACGGTTACAGACATATTTCTTTAGGACTCCCATGAACCTCTCAAAGGGGAACATATTGTGTAGAAATACGGGCCCCAGGATGACAATCTCGTCGACTAGATGAACTAGGACGTGTGTCATGATATTGAAGAAGGATGGTGGGAACACCAGCTCCAAACTGACAAGACATTGCGCCACATCACTCCTTAGCCTTGGTACGATTTCTGGATCGATCACCTTCTGAGAGATTGCATTGAGGAATGCACATAGCTTCACAATGGCTAATCGGACGTTTTCCGGTAGAAGCCCCCTCAATGCAACCGGAAGCAGTTGCGTCGTAATCACGTGGCAGTCATGAGACTTTAGGGTCTGAAACTTTTTCTCTGGCATATTTATTATTCCTTTTATATTCGACGAGAAGCCAGCGTGACCCTCATACTGAGCAGGCATTCAAAGAAGATTTCTTTCTCCTCTTTCGTAAGAGCGTAGCTGGTAGGACCTTTATACTGCTTCGGAGGCATGCCTTCTTTTTCGTGCAAACATTGCAGGTCCTCCCGTGCCTCGGGTGTATCTTTTGTCTTCCCATACATGTCCAAGAAGCCTAGTAGGTTCACGCAAAGGTTCTTCGTCACGTGCATCACGTCGATTGAAGAGCGGACCTCTAAGTCTTTCCAGTAGGGTAGGTCCCAAAATATAGATTTTTTCTTCCACATGGTTGCGTGTCCCTCAGCTTCATTCAAAACAGCTAGTCCGCCGGGACCCTTTCCAAAGATTACGTGTAAATCATTGACCATAGAAAGTACGTGATCACCGGTACGCATGGCGGGCTTATTCCGGTGATCTGCCTCGCCTTTGAAATGCTTGCCTTTATTTCGACATTGATGGTTGGTCGGAAGAAATCGACGATGGCCTAGGTATACATTCTTCCTGCATTTGTCCAGGTATATACTTTTAGTGTCATCTAAACAGTGCGTGCATGCATGGTATCCTTTGTTTGTCTGTCCTGAAAGGTTACTAAGAGCGGGCCAATTGTTGATGGTCACGAACAGCAACGCCTTTAGGTTAAATTCCTCCTGTCTATGCTCATCCCACGTACGTACACCATTTCCATTCCATAGCTGTAAAAGTTCTTCAACTAATGGCCTTAGGTACACATCAATGTCGTTGCCGGGTTGCTTAGGGCCTTGGATGAGAACTGGCATCATAATTAACTTCCGCTTCATGCACATCCAAGGAGGAAGGTTATACATACATAGAGTCACGGGCCAGGTGCTGTGATTGCTGCTCTGCTCCCCGAAAAGATTAATGCAATCTGCGCTTAAAGCAAACCATACGTTCCTTGGGTCCTTTGCAAACTCATCCCAGTACTTTCTCTCAATTTTTCTCCACTGCGACCCGTCAGCGGGTGCTCTCAACTTCCCGTCTTTCTTATGGTCCTCACTGTGCCATCGCATCAACTTGGCATGCTCTCCATTTCTGAACAGACATTTCAACCATGGTATTATAGGAGCATACCACATCACCTTCGCAGGAACCCTCTTCCTGGGGGGCTCGCCGTCAACATCACCAGGGTCATCTCGTCTGATCTTATACCACAATGCACCGCATACCGGGCATGCGTTCAGATCCTTGTATGCACCATGGTATAGGATGCAGTCATTAGGGCATGCATGTATCTGCTCCACCTCCAATCCTAGAGGGCATACGACCTTATTTGCTGCGTATGTACTGTTGGGCAGTTCTTTATCCTTTGGAAGCTTCTTCTTCAATATTTTCAGTACCTTCTCAAATCCTTTGTCAGCCACAGCATTCTCTGCCTTCCACTGTAGCAATTCCAGTACGGTACCGAGCTTTGTGTTGCCATCTTTGCAATTGGGGTACAACCCTTTTTTGTGATCCTCTAACATGCGATCGAACTTCAGCTTCTCCTTTTGACTTCCACATTGCGTCCTTGCGTCGGCAATGACCCGGCGGAGATCATCATCATCGGGCACATCGTCTGGTTCCTCTTGATCTTCAGCAGCTTCACCCGTTGCAGCATCATTGGGCACATCGTCTGGTTCCTCTTGATCTTCACCATCCCCCCCCCCCCGTTGCAGCATCACCGTATTCAGGGGGCACATAGTTGTCATCGTACTCTTCTTCTTTGCCGTCTTCCATCATAACCCCTATTTCTCCGCGCCTCGTCCAAACATTATAGTGTGGCATGAAACCCTTGTAAAGCAGGTGGGAGTGAAGGATTTTCCAGTTAGAGTAAGACATCGTATTCCCACATTCAGTGCATGGACAACACATAAAACCATTCTTCTTGTTTTCCTCAGCCGCATCGAGAAACTCATGCACGCCCTTAATGTACTCGGAGGTGTGTCTGTCACCGTACATCCATTGCCGGTTCATCTGCGTGCATTATATATAATTAAGTGTCCAAATTAATAGAAGTTCATCATCACATTAAAACCAAAGTACATACATAGTTCTCATCTAACAACATATAGCTCTCTAGAGCATCTAATTAATTAAACCATACATTGAAACTATGTAAAACATTTCAATGCGAAAGCAAATGCGATCATAATCGCAACCAAGGTAACAATTGATCCAATGGCATAATGATACCAAGCCTCGGTATGAATGGCATATTTTCTAATCTTTCTCATCTTCAAGCGCATTGCATCCATCTTGATCTTGTGATCATCGACGACATCCGCAACATGCAACTCCAATATCATCTTCTCCTCCTCAATTTTTTTATTTTTTCCTTCAAGAAATTGTTTTCTTCTTCAACTAAATTTAACCTCTCGACAATAGGGTTGGTTGGAATTTCCGGTTCACATACATCCTAGATAAATAAAATCTATGTCACGTTCATCGTCATAATTTTCATAAACAATAAATGAACCAATAGTTATAAAGATAATATATATACCACATCCGAATCATAGACAAGACGAGGGCCAACGGGGGCGGATACCAAAACCATCGGACTATATAAGATGAAATAATAAAAGTAAGAAAATAATACAAGTATCTATTGAAACATACAAGTAAGAATATTTTTTCCTTTCAGCAAGAAGATAAGAACAAGAGGCTCACCACGGTGGTGCCGGCGATGAGCTCGGCGCAGGTGATCGACGGCGGTGAAGACGGGGACGGGGCGTGACGGACCGCTAAACCTAGACAAATATTGAGGAAAATGGAGCTTGGAGGTCGAGCTTGGAGAGGAGAAAGCTTAAGTAGTGTGGCTTGGGCATTCCATCGAACACCTTGTGTGCATAGGAGGTGAGCTAGAGCACCACCAAGCCCTCTCCCCCTCGGCCAGAAAAAACAGAGCAGTGTGCTCTGCTCTTACCCGAGGGGGTATATATAGGCACCTCATTGGTCCCGGTTGGTGGCATGAACCGGGACTAAAGGGGAGCCTTTGGTCCCGGTTCAAGCCACCAACCGGGACCAATGGTGGTGGGCCAGGAGCGAGGCCCATTGGTCCTGGTTCGTCCCATCAACCGGGACCAAAAGGTCCAGATGAACCGGGACCAATGGCCCACGTGGCCCGGCCGGCCCCCTGGGATCACGAACCGGGTCCAATGCCCCCATTGGTCCCGGTTCTAGACTGAACCGGGACTAATGGGCTGACCCGGCCCGGACCTTTGCCACCTTTTCTACTAGTGGAAGTCTAGCTTATGAATATGGTAATGAGTATACATGTTGTCCTTTCCGGACTATCCCCTTCGACTTATATAGACACCGAGGGGATCTAGGGTTTACATGGAGTCGGTTACATAAGAAGGAATCTTCGGTCGCCAAGCTTGCCTTCCACGCCAAGTAGAGTCCAATCCGGACATGGTGCAGTCTTTGGTCTTCATGTCTTCACAGTTCATCAGTCCGTCCCATGGATAGCAGGCCGGACGTCCGAGGACCCCTTAGTCCAGGACTCCCTCAGTAGCCCCTGAACCTGGCTTCAATGACGAGGAGTCCGACATGCAGATTTGTCTTTGGCATTGCAAGGCGGGTTCCTTCCTTCCAAACTCCAGAATAGTCTTCGGACGAGATAAGTGTATCCGGACCTATTATGCACACCATACACAACCGTAGAGACAATAAAATATTTGCACGAATCCAATCTGCTATAGCTTCTCTCCAACATGGCATTGTGTCTGTCCGGTTATAATTTCGAACCGTTTTTCTTCTACCATCCCGTGTTTCGAGATGCGGTTGCTACTGGCACGTATTGTCGAAACAGAGATCGTGTCCCCTTATCGCGGGATTCTCATCAATGCAGGCATGGGTAACTCAACCGTGCCGTTCATACAGCCCTAGGGAACAGGCGAATCCTAAGGCGAGTGAGGAGGCGTTTAATATTTGCTGCCTTTATAAGGGGATAAGGATTCCCCCTTCCTCTCCTCACGCCTTCTCTCTATCTTCGCCCTTCCGATCTCAAGCTCCAGCGCCCAAGTTCCCATCTCCTTTCCACTCAAGAAACCATGTCCGGATCTGGTGGTCAGGGCAAGTGGATGGTCTCCTCCGTCAAGGAGGAGGACACTACTGAGCCGGATATTTGGCAAAGGAGATCGCCCATCATCTTCCAGCCGAGGGACAAGTCGTCCCCACGCCGGAGCCCACAGAGAGAGTAGTCTTCATCCCCCATTTCTTCCGCGGGCTAGGGTTTCCACTCCACCCGTTCGTCCATGGGCTGATGTACTATTATGAGATAGATTTCCATGATCTGTCCCCGAATTCCTTCCTCAACATCTTGGCGTTTATCATCGTGTGCGAGGCCTTCCTCCGCATCCATCCCCACTTCGAGATGTGGCTCAAAGTCTTCAACGTGAAGCTGAAGGTGGTGGATGGTCAGCACGCGGAGTGCGGAGGGTCCATGGTGAGCAAGCTATCCAACGTCTCCTTGCCCAAAGGCACCTTTATAGAGACGGTAAAGGAATGGCAAAAGCAGTGGTTCTACATCACAGAACCTCGCGGCACCACTTGGGCCGCAGCTGCCGAATTCCGCTCTAGTGCTCCCACGCGGCTCACCTCCTGGGTCGAGAAGAGTCCGGACTGGTGTTCACCTAATGAGCCGATAGCGCTACAGACGCGCGTTCAAAGCATGGTGGCCAGAGAGTTAAGCTCGTCGACGTCATCCAGGTGATGCTGGTCCGCCAGATTCTTCCGTGCCAGCGCCGAAGCCGCCCTTTATGGGAGTTCAATTCGAAGATGCACCAGACCCTGAGAAGGCTCTTCGACACTTATCATGAAGGGGCTTGAAAGTTGCTCTTTAACGGCAACGAGAAGCCACCAGCCACAGACTCAGACCGTGGCCACAATTGTATACGCCTCACCAACGAGGTATGTTTCTTTTGACGTATTCCCAACTTGAATGTTTCGAGGATGATGTCTAAGATTTAGCATTGCTTCTTCAAGACTGGGTGGAGAAGGCTCAGCGGATCCAGTGTCCGGCGCCGCTGCCTGAGGAACTGGTCATCCCGCGCCTGGCGAGGATGCTAGTGCCGGCGCCATCGCCGAAGAATAAGGCTAAGAAGAAGGCCAAGGGGGCCAAGAGTGGCCCCCGTCGCAAGGGCGCTTCGGACACGACGTCCAGAGACGACGAGGCCCATTCCACCGTCCCAGAGGACAATGACGAGGAAGAGGAGGAGGAGGAGGAAAACAACCCTCCTCCCGTTGAGAAGAAGAAGAAGAAGACGGTGGCCCCAACACATCAGGAGGCAAAAGCGCCCAAAAAGGGGAAGGGTGCCCCATCGGTCAACACGGCTTGCGACATTGATAGTACTCCGGAACGACGCCCCCACACTAGGCCTCAGGCCGCATCGTAAGCGACATGGCTCATTTACGCGCATATCCAACCCTTTCTTTTTATTGTGCTGACATGGTTAATCCATACTTTTGCAGTTCGGCCCGTGACCTTATCCAGCGTTCCTCATCTGGAGGTTCGCTAGCTCCGTCGGAGATGGCGAGCATGTCGCCACCACCTGCTTGCTCCCCCGGGGCCAGGGACGACACCGAAGTGTTATCTCGGAGGGCCGCTCCGGAGGGAGGAGCTCAGGACATTGTCCGGGGGGCGCCACAAGGCGGGACCTCCGCTGTCGGACAGATGGGGGAGCAGATCCCCAAGGAGATCGGCGAAGAGGGCCGTATTGAGTTCGGCCCTTAGCCGGATACGATTCCGGAGATCCATATGGCTTCGGAATCAGGCGAGCACCCTCCTTTGAAGGAGGGGTGTGTGCCAATTCCTCTGGTGGCCCCTGTCCACCCAGGGGCGCCGGATGACCTGATGGAGGCGCTACGACGCGCTTCCGTTGTGGACGAGCACTGTGTCCTCATGGGTGCTGTGATCGAGAAGGTTCAGTCCGCCAAGAGTGGACTAGACGAAGCCTACAGCAATCTGTTGACAGGTTTCGAGGTAAGTGACATAGAAAGTGGAAAACCCCATGTATTCAGTAGCCCCTGAGACACTCTCCGGAGTTCGGCAGGAAGAACCGGACAGAGGATCAACCTGTTATTGTAGGAGACTAACAGAATATGTATCAATAAGCAGGCGTCGCTATTGGCCGTGACCTCGCATACTGCCGAGGTCTCCGAGCTGAAGAGGAAGCTGGAGCGGACCGAGAACGAGCTCGGCGAGATTAAGGTTCGGCTCCAAGAGAAGAAAGGTGAGGAATGACTTGCTATATGTTCGGGAAAGGATAAGCGCTGTGTATTGACAGCGGTATCGTTATATGCACAGAAGCCGCGACCGAGGTTGAGGCCCTGAAGAAGGCCCTGGGCGAGGCCAAGGAGAAGGTTGTCCAGCAGTAGGACGATTGTAAGAAGCTCAAGGCCCGGGTCAAAGAAGTCCAGCAGGAGCTCCAGGATGCGGCGAAAAAATGCAAGACCTTGGAGCATCATGCGTCGGTTCAAGAGACAGGACTCACCAACTCTCCTCAAAGCGCAGAGACTGCCCAGAATGAAGCCCAGGCCGCCCTCTAGGAGATCCAGGAGGCCAAGAAGATCACGGCGGGTAAGGCATTTAAGATGCAAAGCAAGTATGCGGAGAAGCAGTACCTTTTACTAACTCAAGTTCGGAGTTCCCCAGGGGCCTTCGCGGATTTGCCATGTAGTGTATCCAATGCCGTGGTGTTCTATCAAGCCGAAGGAGGGGGTTCCACGGAGAGGCTATTCTAGTCGCAGTATGCGGTGCCAGAGCATCCCGTGTCCTTCACTGATCAGCTGAAACAGCTGGTGGAGCTGCATAGGGTGGCTGAACTAGCCATTAAGGATTTGATAATCCGGCCATGGCCAGCCGAAGCTATACCCAGCAGCTACTTCGGACTCGTGAGGTGGGTGGTGAATGCCTGTCCTCGGCTGGACATCGTGAAGCGCTCGGCCAGTATTGAAGGTGCACGCATGGCCTTCGCCCGTTGCAAGATGTGTTGGGCGAAGATGGACGCCGTCGAACTGACCAGGGGCCACTGGAGGGCAAGGAGCACCGTACACCGGAACGGTATTTTGCGGATGTCCTGGAGGGGTCTCGCCTTGCGGCAACACAATGTTCACAAGACATTGTGTTTGAATGAATGTATTCATGTTTTCCTTTGGCTTGTATTATGAGAAACAAAGCCAGTTTTGCTAATGCAATTTTGTTATGCTTTGATTGTTTCCTCCTGTGCGGCCATGTTATATGTAATCTGAGGGTTGGCCAGTCGTCGGCTTCTACCCTCACGTAGATAGTATGGAGGTGTTCGGGATGGGATATAAACAATCTCGATCCAATTACATGGTCCTTGAAGGAGTTGTTTAGCGCAATGAACAAGGCAATCGGACTATACGGCTTAAACACCCTCACTTATCCATAGGAGTTTTATAATAAAGCATGGGTGCAGTCCCTGGTTCGAGCCAGAGTGCTGTCATCATCTGATCGGGAAGTGCCGATCTTTCGCATAATGCGGATAAAATCTCCAACAATTTCTAACCCTCGAGTAGCTCACCGGCTCTCGCCGTATCATGACATTCAGTTTTCGGATTTCTCTACTGAGGTGCTCATCCGGTCCAAGCTAGGGCACAATCGTAGTAGTTCTCCCTTTACTACCCTAGCCGATGGAGCAGAATATAGGGTAGCAAGCACAGGAGCTGGGCAACCCAACTATTGACCAAAGACATGATTCGGAGCCAATGCATATAATGCTAGATTCGGGGTGCCGAACTTATATGTAAGAAGTGTTCGGACTGTGCTGCTGTATTGTAGGGTGATAGGTAGCCCCTAGCGAGTATGAAACGTAAAATAGTGTCGATGCAGCAGATAAGCAGATCGAAATAAAACGAAGTAAAAAGAGAAAAACACAAGGATTGGGCCACGAACCATTTTTATTATAACCAGATGTATACGTCAAGGCGTATCTTGTACAGATGGTGCTAGAAGTATTCGGCCATTTAACGTGCCGGAATCAGTATGGCACAACATGCGGGTCCTGAGAAATAAGTGTGAATACCGTCAAGAAGAACGTGTAAAGGTTACCTATACACCTATGTTGCTTGCCTCCGTTGCGTTCCAGTCCTTCTAGAGGACTTGATATCAGGCCTGCGAAAAAAGGTGCCTGTAATGAGAAAAATTAGTAAAAGTATGTGTGTTCGGGATCAGTTTTGCCGAATTGTAGCTCCCGGGTTGTCTCGTGCCTCTGTTGATGTCCATGGTATTTTGAGTGCGTAATTGTGTATGCGTGGTACGGATGTCGCTACCTCATTGGGGCTAGGACGGAGGCCGAATTGCTAGTCAAGCTCTTGATGAGCCGCGCTGTCCTGTTGTAGTGTAGTCCAAACCCTATTGATGGTGTCCAGGTGCTTGGCAGATGGATTACAATGCTGCTTGAGAAGGCTGTTCTATACTTTTGCTGCCAAGGCAGCGGTTTGCTCCTCTGTTCGGAGGGAGTGTTCTGTATTTCCACTGATTGTTATGATGCCGCGTGGACCGGTCATCTTGAGCTTGAGATAATCATAGTGTGGCACTGCGTTAAATCTAGCAAACGCGGTTCGTCCAAGCAGTGTGTGGTAGCCGCTGCGGAAGGGGACGATATCGAAGATTAACTCTTCACCTCGGATGTTGTCCAGAGAACCGAAGACCACCTCCAGTGTGATTGAGCCCATACAGCGGGCCTCTACACCTGGCATGACTCCTTTAAAGGAAGTCTTTGTTGGTTTGATTCGTGATGGATTAATGCCCATCTTCCGTACTGTATCCTGGTACACAGATTGAGGCTGCTTCCACCATCCATTAGGACTCGTGTGAGGTGGAATCCTTCGATGATTGGCTCAAGGACCAGTGCGGCCGAACCGCCGTGGCAGATACTAGTCAGATGATCTCGTCGATCGAAGGTGATCGGAAATGACGACCATGGATTGAACTTGGGGGCGACTGGCTCTACCTTGTAGACGTCCCTGAGTGCTCGCTTGTGCTCCTTTCTGGAGATGTGCGTGGCATATATAATGTTCACCGTTTTGACTTGGGGGGGATTTCTTCTGTCCCCCGGTGTTCGGCTGCTGGGGCTCTTCATCATCATCCTCACTTTGTGATCCCTTTTCTTTGTTTTCGGCATTTAACTTGCCGGCCTGCTTGAAGACCCAACAATCCCTGTTGGTATGATTGGCTTGCTTATCCGGGGTGCCGTGAATTTTGGCACGGACGGTCGAGTATGCGGTCCAGGCTGGAAGGTCCTTCGTTGTTTCTTTTGTAGGGCTTCTTCCGTTGGCCGGTATTGGGGCCATTGAATCCAGCGTTGACTGTGGCGTCCTCGGCGTTGTCTCCATTGCTTCAGCGTTTGTGTCTATTGCGCCGGAGCTTGCCGGTGCAGTTCTTGGCCTCGGTGGGGCCTGCCTCGCTGGCTGTGTTTTTGCTATGAGCCAGCCATCTGTCCTCACCTGCGTAAAAGCGGGTCATGACTGCCGTAAGGGCTGTCATTGACTTTGGTTTTTCTTGTCCGATGTGGCGGGCTAGCCATTCGTCACGGCTGCTGTGTTTGAAGGCTGCTAGGGCCTCGGCATCCGAACAGTCAACGATCTAGTTCTTCTTGGTTAGGAACCTAGTCCAGAATTTTCTGGCTGATTCTCTAGGTTGTTGAACTATGTGGCTTAGGTCATCGGCGTCTGGTGGCCAGACATAAGTTCCTTGGAAGTTGTTGAGGAAAGCCTCTTCCAAATCTTCCCAGCTGTCGATGGAGTTCTCAGGCAGCCTAGTTAACCAGTGTCAAGCTGGTCCTTTGAGCTTTAATGGGAGGTATTTGATGACGTGGAGGTCATTTCCTCGGGCCATGTGGATGTGGAGGATGAAATCCTCAATCCATACTGCAGGATCGGTTGTGCCATCGTATGATTCGATATTGACGGGCTTTAACCCCTCAGGGAATTCATGATCCAATACTTCATCTGTGAAGCAGAGCGGGCGTGCGGCGCCTCTGTATCGGGCCGCATCAAGGCGGACCTCCGATGGAGTTCGTTTGTGATATTTGGCTCGAGCGCTGTTAGGTTTGTCACGTCCAAAGAGGTGGCCGTCATCATGTCTCGAAGCACGTCCTCGCGATCCATATGTCGATCTTGTGTGTCCTGCTCTGTTGTCTAGTGCCTGTCGGAGGTCGTACATGTGACTCCGGACTTTTCTATCTTTATTATGGCAGAGTGGTGGGGTGGTCTGCTGTTCGGCCTGAGTTGCCACTTTATCCCGACCGCGGGGTGGCCTTCGGCCTCCTTGTCCCAACCGCGTGGTGGTCGGCCCGCATTATGCGAGGGAGATATGTGCTCCGGCGCCTCCTCATCGAATTGAGGTAGCAGTCTGCATTTCGGGTAGCTCTCGGCTGGGCGGTTGAGGTCGTATTCCTCGGCTGTGAGGACATCTATCCATCTGTCGACGAGCAGGTTCTGTTCAACTTGAAGCTGTTGTTGTTTCTTTTTCAGGCTCCTTGCGGTGGCTATGAGATGAACCTTGAAGCGCTCCTGCTCAAGAGGATCCTCAGGCACGATGAAGTTTTCGTTGCTGAGGCTTGTTTCCTCTTCGGAGGGCCGATGGTAACTATCATCCTCTGGGTCATCTTCTATGGCCTGTTCTTCAATGTTGTCTTGCCTGTTGTCGTGTTCCTGTTCCGATGTAGCCCCCGTGGGGTCTTCACTATTTTCGGCGTCGCTCAGAGTACTATTTTCTCCGGTGCCCGTGTTGTCGTCCTTTGAGCGACGGGGCTTAGGGCGGCGTTTGGGCCGCTGGTGCTTGGCTGTGTCTCGAAGGTTTTGTTCGTATCCGGCTCTTCTTTATCGTCGCCAGATCCTTTAGGTGTATCAACCATGTAGCCGTTGTATGAAGAGGTGGCCGTCCATCGTCCAGTGAATGGCGGGTCTTGGCCTTGCTCCTTGTCGGCATCGTCTTCCATATCGTCGATGTCTTCAGAGCCATAGTCAAGAACGTCGGTTAAGTCATCGACGGTGGCTATGAGGTGGGTGGCAGGTGGGAAGCAAAAGTCCTCATCGTCCGTTTCTAGCTCGAACCGGACATAGTTCGGCTGAGAGACCTTCTCCAAGGGAATTTTTTTAAAAGATTTTAGCACATTGCCCAAAGGCGAGTACTGGAAGACGCCAGCGGCGCTAAACTCGAAGATCGATAACCGATCTAGCTCGGTGTCCGCGGGCGTACACTATTTGGAACTTATAGCCGGAGACGAGTCTAAAGTTCCATTAAAGCGATTGTTGTAGGGCGCCGAGTCCATGTGTGGCTCCAACTCCTTGGACTCTGAGGCCATGGATGGCTCGATCTGCTTTGTCTCTAAGGTTGTTGCAGCCGTAGGAACCATCTCCTGGGTGTGATCCGATGACAGATTTATGTCATGTTCACCGGGGATGAAGGGGAGCGATCGCCGCAGGCTCAAATCCCTTGAAGATCAAGTCTCGACGGATATCCGCGATGTAGTTCAAGCTTCCGAATCCGACTTGATGGCCAGGGTCGTAGCTGTCGATCTGCTCCATATGGCCAAGCGAGTTGGCCCGCAGTACGAAGCCGCCGAATATGAAGATCTGTCCGGGGAGGAACGTTCCTCTTTGGACAACGTCATTATTGACGATTGAAGCGGCCATCGGGCCTCTTGTCGATGGCACAGTGGAACTCTCAATGAAAGCACAAATGTCGGTATCAAAACCGGCGGATCTCAGGTAGGGGGTCCCGAACTATGCGTCTAGGATCGATGGTAACAGGAGGTAGGGGACACAATGTTTACCCAGGTTCGGGCCCTCTCTATGGAGGTAATACCCTACTTCCTGCTTGATTGATCTTGATGAATATGAGTATTACAAGAGTTGATCTACCACGAGATCGTAATGGCTAAAACCTAGAAGTCTAGCCTATGAATATGGTAATGAGTATACATGTTGTCCTTTCCGGACTATCCCCTTCGGCTTATGTAGACACCGAGGGGATCTAGGGTTTACATGGAGTCGGTTAGATAAGAAGGAATCTTCGGTTGCCAAGCTTGCCTTCCACGCCAAGTAGAGTCCAATCCGGACACGGTGTACTCTTCGGTCTTCATGTCTTCATAGCCCATCAGTTCGGCCCATGGATAGCAGGCCGGACGTCCGAGGACCCCTTAGTCCAGGACTCCCTTAGTCGCGCCCGCTGGTAGTCGGTGTCGTGAGATCTTCGATCCCGAACGCCAAGGCGACCAGCGCCGCACCTGTCGATTGGGTGCGTGGAGGCGCGACGGGCCCTTTGAACCAGGCGATCCTGGAAGTCCAAGGCAAACTTTGAGCCGAAGCCGACACCCTGAAGCGGTGTAACCAGGCATTCCTGCAGTCGCGAGCAGCCATCCGGGTATGTTTCTTCATCTTTTGATTCTTGTATTTCTTATACTTCTCTGTGGGGGCGCGCCAGCACACCCACTGGGTGTAGTCCCCGAGTTTCGGGTCGGCTGCCGAGCAGGCGGCTCGAAGCTTTAACTGGTGAGCTCCGAGTACTAACTTCATCCGCTATCTTCATAATAGGACTATCACAACCTCCGCGCAGTCGCCTTCAACTCTAACATCTGAGAGCTGGACCGACGGGCCATCAACTTGTCGAAGAGCCGGAGTAAGTCCCTATTTCCTTTCTCGGCGGGGGCGCGTTGGCGCACCCGCGGGCTGTAGTCCCCAAGATTCGGGCCGACTGCTGAGCAGTCGGGCCGGATCTCCCCGGCAACTGTTCTTCTTCTCCGTTGATTGCGGACGCCTTTTTCTTTCTCCCTTCTTGCAGAGGCCAACGCTGCCCTGTAGCAGCTGCTTGGTGAAGCCAACACCGCCTTGCGCACCAAGGAGGTGGAGTGCAATGAGCTGGCCCAGGAACGTGACCGGATGACCACGCAACTGGCGGAGCAGGCAGAGTAGGCGGAGCTTCTCAAGACAGCCCAGAAGGAGGCGGAGGCGAAGGAGTCTAGTATCCTTGCTGAGTTCGAGACTGAACGCTCCGCCTAGACTGATAAGGAGGCATTGCTGACTACCGGCTTCGGCGAGATTGAAGACATGGTTGATGGTAAACTTCTTCCTTTTTCTTTCTTTGAGCTGTCGGCTGCTAACCAAGCCGGCTTCTAGCTTCTGGCTTCTGCCTTACTTGCTTTCTACTCGTGCAGACTTCTTCCCTGGCCACTCCGGCGCCGCCAACCAGGCTATCGAGGCCTATCACGAGGGATGGAGGGCGGAAGGAGCGTAGATTGCTGCTGATGCTCCTCGGTCCCTTAGTGAGTAGCTTCTCAGCATCCAGGGCCGCCTTCGGCTGGCTCATCGGATGTTGCATCGTCTTCAGTGTGTCGGGGCCCAAGCGATCTTTGCCCTGTGGCCAGACATGCCGGCTCCGCACTCCCAGCCGGACTGCCGACTGGCTGGAAGTAGCGGCTGACCATCTTGAGGCTTGGAAGGGCTCCTCGACCCGGGCTGGAGCACGCCGGGCCTTGGAGTTCGTCAAGGCATGGTACCCTGGGCTAAATCTAGCCCAGTTGACCACGTTTCGATAGGAGACCCAGGAGGAGCTGCTGGCGGTGGAGCGTGATCTCATCAAGCGGGCGGTGGCGATCGCCGAGTACACCAACACCAGCGTCTTCCTCCCGGAGCTGGCTGAGAATGGTGCCGAGGTGCCACCAGAGTGGTTCGGGCTGAACCCGGAGGATGGCGAGGACTTGGCCGAAGTGATCGACTCCAGCGACGAGGGAGAATATGAGGGGGGCGAGGAAGGTGAAGACGAAGCGCCAGAGGTCGAAGTGGACGGCCAGCCTCAGCTCGACCATGCCTCTAGCAACAAGCCACGCCCGAGCGAGCTGACTGCCACTGAAGGCGACCAAGCGGAGACTGACCAGCCAGCCGCTCCACCAACCGGCACCACCGACTCCACCGTTCCGCCGAACTCGTTTGCTGCTCACTAGGCTGTCAATTTGTCTTTTTTACCTGCTTATCAGTCTCGACAAACTTTGTTAGCTTCACCCAATTCCACCCGCGGGGTGTAAGTTGAATGTTGGCCAAGAGCCTTTTGATATGTAACTATTTTTGATGAGTTCTATCTCTTCTTGCTTTCTCCTCCTTGGCCTTTTTCCTTTGCCGCGCTCCCTCAGATATCGTCTTGCCAGCCGAACAGCCGCTCTGCAGACTGTGGCTAGGTCAAGTACTTAGCCACTTTCAAGAAGGCACGTACTCAGCCGACTAGAGCATTTAGCAATTTAAGTAGAAGCCGGTCGGCGAGGTAGGGAGCCGGCTTGAACTATGTACATGCTTTTGGGTCCTTAACCATTTTTCATGTGGGCACCCTTTCTGCCTTTGACTCCTGCCTACCGGACAGCCGCTCTGCGAGCTGCGGCTTTGGCAGGAGAAGGCTTAAGTGCCAACACATTACTTGTCTAGCTGCTGGAAGCATTACATAGTACAAGGCGGCAAGCCCCCGGGTCGACTGGTCGAACCCGGTGCCAGGCGGACTAACACATTCCTAGGCATAATACTTATCATATAGATAAAGGAGGGCAGTCCCCGAGCTCTTCTCGGGGGACCCGGAGTCTTTATACTTAATACAAAAGTTCGCTTGGTACATACTGCATCAACTATAAAACCTTCGGAGGAGGTTTGCGTTCCATAGTCGTTTCGTCTCCTTGCCGGAGTCGTCTCTTTTGTGTGCTCGAGGCTTCTACGCATCGATCAGGTAGTAGGAGTCATTGCCCAACACCTTCCTGATGATGAAGGGGCCTTCCCAAGGTGCATAGAGCTTGTGCTGGCCAGCTGTTCGCTGGATCAGTAGGAGTACAAGGTCTCCCTCTTGGAAGGATCTTGGCCTAACCTTCCGGTTGTAGTATCGGCGTAGACTCTGTTGGTAGATGGTGGACCGGCCCTCTTCCAGCAGATCGACACTGTCTTCTCGTGCTTCTTTTGCGTCCTCTTTGGTGTACATGGTGACTCGAGGGGAGTCGAATTGTATGTCCGTCGAGATGACGACTTTGGCACCGTAGACGAGGAAGAAGGGCGTGAAGCCGGTTGACTTGTTCGGAGTTGTGCGCAGGCTCCAGAGGATGGCCGGTAGCTCGTCGAGCCAACAGCCGGCCGAGCGCTCCAGAGGCTAGACCAGTCGGGGCTTGATGCCGGACAAAATGAGGTCGTTTGCTCGCTCCACTTAGCCGTTTGACTGCGGATGGGCAACGGATGCTAAGTCCAGTCGGATGCCCTGCGACGCGCAGAAATGGGCCAAGGCACCTTTGGCAAAGTTTGTGCTGTTGTCGGTGATGATGTTGTGTGGTATGCCATACCGGATGGTGATGTCGGCGATGAAAGTCACAGCAGTCGGACAATTCAACTTCTTGATTGGTTTTGCTTCTATCCACTTGGTGAACTTGTCCACCGCAACAAGCAGATGACTCATGATGCTGCGTGCTGTCTTGAATGGTCCCACCATATCCAGCCCCCAAACAGCGAAGGGCTAGGCAATGGGGATGGTCTTGAGTGCAGAAGCCGGATGATGTGGCTTGGAGCGAAACTTCTGGCACCCTTTGCATTTCTGGACCAAGTCTTTGGCGTCTTCTGGAGCAGTCAAACAGAAAAACCCATGGCGGAAAGCTTTGGCAACAAGTTCTCTTGAAGCCGCGTGGTGGCCACACTCGCCTTGGTGGATATCTTTGAGGATTGCTTGACCTTGCTCTGGCTCCACGCAGTGCTGGTACACACCAGTGACACTACGCCACACGAGTTCTCTGTTGACAATGGTGTATGCTGCTGCCCGACGTTGGACTTGTCGACACGAGATCTCATCAGTTGGCAGCTCTTTGTTAACCAAAAAGTTGAGGATGGGTTGTGCCCATGAAGGTGCTGCTATTTCTTCAACTGCCAGAACTACAACTTGCGCGAGGGCGGTTGGGCTGGGAGGCAGCGGGTTGGAGTCGGCTACCGCTTGCTGAGTCGATGAAGTCCTCGGGCCAACTGCTGTAGTCCCCGAGCCGGGTTCTGAAGTCCCTGGGCCGGGTGCGGCTGTTGCAGTCCCCGGGCCGGGTGCCGAATTCCCCACGCCAGCTGCTGAGGTCCTCAAGTCGGATCCGACTGCTTCGGGAGGAGACGGCATGAAGATGGAATCCGACTCTGGCGATGGCTTGATAGACGGCTTAAGGAGGCGTTGCAGGGCGATGCCGGCTGGTATTGCTTGCCGGGTGGAGCCGATTTGTGCCAAGGCATCTGCTTGCTCATCATCATTTCTTGGCACATGTAGGAACTCGCACCCTTCAAAGTATCCACTGAGTTGCTAGACGAGGAAGCGGTAGCTTGCCATGTTGGCATATTTGGTGTCCCAGTCGCCTGACGACTGCTGGACCACCAAGTCAGAGTCTCCATAACATTGGATCCGACGAATGCCGAGTTCCTTGGCAAGCCGGAGCCCGTGAATGAGTGCTTCGTATTTAGCAACATTGTTGGAGGCGGCAAAGTGGATTTGCAGCACATATCTGAGCTTGTCGCCTTCGGGAGAGGTGAGGACGATGCAGGCTCCCAAACCGGTGCGCATCTTGGAACCATCAAAGTGCACCCGCCAATGAGTGGAGTCTGGCACTGGCGGCTGGTACTGGGTCTCGGCCCAGTCGACGAGGAAGTTGGCCAGTGCTTGTGACTTGATGGCGGTTCGAGGCTTGTAGTAGATGGTGTAGGGGGCCAAATCTATGGCCCATTTGGCCACTCAGCCCGAAGCATCTCGACTTCCAATGATCTCAGCAACAGGAGTAGTGCAGACAACAGTGATTGGGTGCTCTTGAAAGTAAGGCTTCAGCTTCTTGGCGGCGAAGTGTACACCGTAGCACATCTTCTGATAGTGCGGGTAGTTATGCTTGGAGGCGGACATCACTTCACTCAGGTAATACACCAGCCTCTGGACTGGTAGTGCTTTGCCTTCTTCCTTGCGTTCCACAACTATAACTGTGTTGACCACCCAGCTGGTGGCGGCGATGTAGAGAAGCATGGGCTCCTTAGTAGTCAGAGCCGCCAGGACAGGCGAAGTGGTCAGCATCTTCTTGAGCTGGAGAAAAGCTTCATCCACCTTGTCATTCCACTCGAAAAAGTGGTCTTCTTCATGAGCTAGTATAGGGGAAGAGCCTTCTCGCCCAGCCGACTGATGAAACGGCTGATGGATGCCAAGCAGCGGGTGAATTTTTGCACGTCCATCAGTCGGGTGGGAACCTCCATCCACTCGTTGGCCTTGATCTTCATAGGGTTACACTCTATGGCGCGCTCTGAGACCAGTTAGCCAAGAAGCTGTCCGGCTGGTACTCCAAAGACGCATTTCTCCGGGTTGAGCTTGATATGATATTGACGCAAGTTTTCAAAGGTCTCCTTGAGGTCTTCTAGCAGCATTCCATGCTTCTCTGTCTTCACCACAACATCATCCACATAGACGTGCGCGTTTCTGCCAAGTTGCTTGAGGAGACACTTCTACATGAAATGCTGAAACGTGGCGCCGACATTTCTCAAGCCGAACATCATCGTCAGGTAACAGAAGGCTCCGAACGGCGTGATGAAGGCGGTCTTCATCCTGTCGGCCGGGTTCAGCTTGATCTCATGACACCCTGAGTATGCATCCAAAAAGCTCAATAGCTCGCATCCGGCTGTGGAGTCAATTACTTGGTCGATTCTTGGCAAAGCAAATGGGTCTTTGGGGCAAGCTTTGTTGAGGCTAGTATAATCAATACACATTCGCCACTGCTTATTCTTCTTCAGCACAAGGACTGAGTTGGCTAACCATTCGGCTGCTAGAAGTCGGGCTATCTCTTCTCCAACAACTCTTCTCTTCTCTTCGGACAGGCGGCGCAAGGGCTTCCTGACTAGCTTGGCATTAGGTCGGACATGTAGCTTGTGCTCGGCAAAATCCGTTGGAACACCCGGCATGTCCTTCGGAGACCATGCAAAGATGTCCCGATTCTCAGGGATGAAATCAACGAGCTCGCTTTCCTATTTGCTGTCGAGGTTCACACCTATGACATCATGCCTCTTCGGGTGCTCCGGGTCCAAGGGTACCTTCTTTGTTTCTTTGGCCGGCTTGAACGAGCCCTCAGCTTCCGAATCCTTGGGGTTGGGTGTCATTTTCGGCTGCTTGCCTGCCATTGCCACAACCCGGTCAAGGAGCTGCTTTTCAGCCGTGATCACGAGGGACTCGGCTAGCCGGCTGCTGTCTGCCACGCAGGCGGATGACTTCTTGTAGTCCCCAGTTATGGTTAGGATTCCCTTGGTGCTTGGCATCTTCATCTTGAGGTAGGCATAGTGGGGGACCGCCATGAACTTGGCCAGAGCAAGACTGGCCAAGTAGTGCGTGATAAGGGCTCTCAAGGTCCACCACCTCAAACCAGACTGGCTCTCGGCGAAAGTGTTCTTTGTCTTTGAAGAGGACATCAATTTAAGTCTTGCCGATTGTTGAGCAAGAAATGCCAGGAACTAAGCCATGGAATACAGTCCGACTGGGCTAAAGCTACCTCTGTTTGATTCCTAACATCTCCATAGTGTCTCGGTACAAGATGTTGATGCTAGTGCGGCCATCTATCAGGACTCGGGAGAAGCGAGCACCCCGCCTCTCTGTGGCGAAGGTGGCATCCAAAACTGGGGCATAAGAACCAGGATTGGGCATCACCTCCGGGTGATCAGCTCTGCTCCAGCAGATGGGCTTCTCAGACCAATGCATGAACTCGGGGGTCTCTGATGCGACTGCATTTACTTCTTGTTGTCATTGTAGTCTGCTGTACGTATCATCGGCCACACTGGTGAACACGACATAAGCTCCATGATCTTCAGGGTATTCATCTTGTATGGCACCGACTGGCCAAACCGCCGGCTACTGGGGAGGAGGAGGCGGCGGGCCGGCAGGCGGATGAGGCGGGAGTCCATCACCCTTGGTGATCCTAGTGAGCCAGTGGCATTTCCGAGTGATGTGGTTGGACAGCTTCGCGCAGCTGTGGAACTTGCAGGGTGCATCGAGAGTCTACTCGTACGAGAAGGCGGGCAACGAGTTGGGCTTTCCACCCTTCTAACGGTTGGGTGGAGGCTGCCCTTCTGGCTGCTGATCTTTGACTGTCGCCACCTGCCGGTCTGTGGGAGCCGGCTGTGTCTCCTTGCGCTTGTTATCATTCGGTTGCTGACGCCGACTGGTGTCGCCAGCTGGAGTCTGAGGAGCTTGAGGAGCCACTTTGCCAGATCCGACAACTTGGATTTCCGCCGTCATGGAGGAGTCGGCCATGGCGTACTTGTTTGCTATGATCAGCAGTTCATCGAGGGTCGCCGGCTCGTCGCAGAGAAGCCGGTGCTTGAGGAGGGTGCCTTCTCGGCACCCGGCGGTGAATTAATCGATGGCCTGCACCTCGTGCACGCCCTCGCGGGAGTTGTGCGGCTTAGCCCAACGCGTGAGGTAGTCGCGAGTCGACTCGTTGGGGCCTTGGACACATAAGGAGAGCTGGTGAGGCTTGGGCGGCCGCTTGTACGTGCTGGTGAAGTTTCGGATGAAGGATTTAGTGAAATCAACCTAGCTGTTGATGTTGCGGGGCTTCAGGCTGTTCAGCCACATCCGGGCTGTGCCCTGGAGCATGAGCGGAATGTACTTCACGACAACGCGCTTGTTGCCGTTGGCGATGCTGACGGCTGTGGAGTAGTCGACTAGCCAGTCCTCCGGCTTCACGGAGCCGGTGTACTTGGGCGTATCTCTCGGGAGTGTGAATCCTTTGGGGAAGGGCTCATCTCGGATGCGGGGGCCAAAACAACGCGGACCCAACTCGTCCTATTCTTCTAGTGCCAGAGACCGGTTGAGGCGGTTCATCCGGTGGCGGGCGTCATTCTCTCCGACTCCTCGACGACCGAGGCGGTCCCCGAGTGTCGGGTGGTCAACAGGCGGCAGGGAAATGCGCTTCTCCCTGTGAGGAGGGGGAGGCGGACAGTCTTCTCGTCGCTGCATAGCTCTTGGGCGGCCATCTTGGTCGCGCTCGATGGTGATGCGAGTCCGGCTGCGACTGGCAGCCGGCTCCTTGTCTCTCCTGTCGCGGACGCCACCAGTCGGCGTCCGGGATATTGCGCCTTGGTCCTGGCGAGGAGGCGGACCATCCTTTCACTGGTTGGGCGCTTCAATGCGGCAACCGACCTCTTGCCGCTCAACAGCCGCGTCGAGGAGCTGCTGGACGCACTCCGTCGTGTGGCGATGCTCGTCGCCCTCGAGCTTGTCTAGCTCATCTGCTGCCGCCTAGGAAGCTCGTATGTTCTCTACAGGCGTGGCATAGATGAGACGATCTGTCCCGAACGTGCTGGCGATGGTCGCGCCACACTACCGGATCAGGCCAATGCGGCTAGGCCCACCGGGAGCCGGCGTGCCGCCGACGACACGGTCCATCTCATGCTGGTAGGCCTCCGAAAGGCATCTCATGCTGGCCAGCCAATTGGCGCTTTGGACAAGCTGGACACGGCGTGCCTCCAGCGTCTCCGCGTCGGCATCTTGCAGGATGGGCGCGGTCAGGTCTTGCATCGCCGCCTGCAACGGATCCTGGCCACCTCCGCCAGAGTGCTCGCTGTGGCTCATGATGAGCACCTCCGTGATGGTGCTGCCGCCGCTGTCCGTGTGAGGAAGCAGTTTGTCGTAAATCACCACGTTGGTGGGGAACGCGTCAAGCGACGCCGTGTCGGAGTCGACAAGCATCGGGTCGGTGGAGCCAACCGACTCCAAGTCCAAAAGTAGGCTCGCTGACGACGTGGAGCTGATCGAGGAGGCAGCTCTCGGGGCCTTCTGTACCCGCCTCAGATGCAGGCTCGTCAGAAAGGTGAATCTCCCCAACAAGATTGGCGAGGCAGCTCGCCATGCAGTGTGTCGATGCAGACGCCGTCTAGCGTGCCAGGTTGGCTGCGTTCGCCAGGAAGGAATAGGGTTCCCTTCCAGAACAGGTCTCCAGGAGACGGTGCACCTTGCCCCACGGTGGGCGCCGAATGTCAGGGGTTGGGTGCGACATATGCCAAAGGATGGCTTCTCATGGTGGGAGCGAGTAGAACGTCACCGGTGCCGGGAAGCGGGATGAGGCGTAGACACGAACGCCAGTGCACTTTACCCAGGTTCGGGGCTCTCCTAGGAGATAACACCCCTGGTCCTGCCCTTCAGGGTCTCTGCATGATCACTAAGGCACTAGTGAGTACAAATGGTGCTCCTCGAGCTGCATGCGAGACGTAGAAGAAGGTAGGCATGCTCTCTCCTTCCTCTAGGTATGAGTCTAGTTCTAACAGGTTGGGAACCCTTTGCATGGGTGCCCCGGGGGGTTTATATAGGCCTACCCCCCAAGGGTAAAATGGTAATCCAGCCGGGTGTAGGTCCCGGCTGTTAGTGTCTCTGGCCGCCGGCTGCTGGGGCCCGCCGCTTGGAGGGCCCAGCCGACTGGTCTGGTACGGAGCCGACAGGCCGCTCCCGTCGCTCGCGGGTCTTGCCGACTACTGATTACTATAGCCGCAATGCTAATGACGCATGCTTGGTCAGGGGTGTGTGGCTACAGTCCCGCCGCCTGGTGGTAGATCACTGTAGCAACCCGGGTCTCATCTGGTTAATGGTGCACGGGCCCCGAGGAAGGAACGAGCCGCCTGCTAGGAGCCGGCGTCCCTTAGGTCCGACTGGCCAGGCTTCTGCCGGCATCTGTGCTCTCGCTGCCCAGTAGGGTCCACCGCTTGTAGGCCATACCGACAGGTCATCGTGGGAACAGGGCTCTGCCTCCCAGCAGTGACGTGAGGGATGGAGTGGCGATAGTGCCATGCCGGGAAGAGATCTCCGCCCGTACGGAGCACTGTGGCCATGCTCGGCCCTAGATACGGGGGTGATGGGCTACACTGTAGCCTTACCATGTCTTGTCCTCTTAATGGGAGCGCAGACTCTGAGGGCGACGTGGGCCGTGTGCTAGGAGCCGGCCTCTCTAGAGGTCGCCCGCAAGAAGTCGGGTTGTCTTGGAGCCGCCTTCTTGAGCTTAGCCGCCTTCTGGCAGTAGGCTGCTTGGGACAGCCGGCCACCAGAAGGCGGCGCTTCTTATTCATGTCTTGAGGGACGCAGCCAGCCTCGATGTCTTGAAAGGCTCAGGGACTCGGGTTAGGCTACCGGTGGCCCATTACTCCGACACTAATAGATTTTTGCAATAAGTATGTGAGTTCTTTATGACTAATGTTGAGTCCATGGATTATACGCACTCTCACCCTTCCACCATTGCTAACCTCTCTAATACCGCACACCTTTCGCCGATATCGTACACCCACCATATACCTTCCTCCAAACAGCCACCATACCTACCTATTATGGCATTTCCATAGCCATTCCGAGATTTATTGCCATGCAACTTTCCACTGTTCCGTTTATTATGACACGCTCCATCATTGTCATATTGCTTTGCATGGTCATGTAGTTGACATCGTATTTGTGGCAAAGCCACCGTTCATAATTCTTTCATACATGTCACTCCTGATTCATTGCATATCCCGGTACACCGCCGAGGGCATTCACATAGATTCATATTTGTTCTAAGTATCGAGTTGTAATTCTTGAGTTGTAAGTAAATAAAACTGTGATGATCTTCATTATTAGAGCATTGTCCCATGTGAGGAAAGGATGATGGAGACTATGATTTCCCCATAAGTCGGATGAGACTCCGGACAAAAAAAAGATGCCAAGGAAGCACACCAAAAAAAGAGAGAAAAAGAGAAGGGACAATGTTACTATCCTTTTTTCTACACTTGTGCTTCAAAGTAGCACCGTGATCTTCATGATAGAGAGTCTCTTATTTTGTCACTTTCATATGCTAGTGGGAATTTTCATTATAGAACTTGTCTGGTATATTCCAATGATGGGCTTCCTCAAAATGCCCTAGGTCTTCGTGAGCAAGCAAGTTGGATGCACACCCACTTAGTTTCTTTTGTTGAGCTTTCATACACTTATAGCTCTAGTGCATCCGTTGCTTGGCAATCCCTACTCACTCACATTGATATCTATTCATGGGCATCTCCATAGCCCGTTGATACACCTAGTTGATGTGATACTATCTTCTCCTTTTTGTCTTCTCCACCAACCACCATTCTATTCTACCTATAGTTCTATGTCCATGGCTCACGCTCATGTATTGCATGAAAGTTGAAATTTTTTGAGAACATCAAAGTATGAAGCAATTGCTTGGCTTGTCATTGGGGTTGTGCATGATTAAATACTTGGTGTGATGAAGATAGTGCATAGCTAGACTATATGATTTTGTAGGGACAACTTTCTTTGGCCTTGTTATTTTGAGAAGACATGATTGCTTTATTAGTATGCTTGAAGTATTATTGTTTTTATGTCAATATTAAACTTTTGTTTTGAATCTTATGGATCTGAAAATTCATGCCACAATAAAGAGAATTACATTGAAAATTATGTTAGGTACCATTCCAGATCAAAAATTCTGTTTTTATCATTTACCTACTCGAGGACGAGCATGAATTAAGCTTGGGGATGCTGATACATCTCCAACGTATCTATAATTTTTTATCATTCCATGCTATTATATTATATGTTTTGGATGTTTAATGGACTTTAATATGCTCTTTTATATTATTTTTGGGACTAACCTATTAACCGGAGGCCCAGTGCCAGTTGCTGTTTTTTGCCTATTTCAGTGTTTCGCAGAAAAAGAATATCAAATGGAATCCAAACAGAATGAAACCTTCGCGAGGATCTTTCTTGGAATGAACACAATCCAGAAGACTTGGACTAGAAGTCAGAGACGCAACAAGGCAACCACGAGGCAGGAGGGCGTGCCCAGGGGGGTAGGCGCGCCCCCCACCCTCGTTGGCCCCTCATAGCTCCACCGACCTACTTTTTCGCCTATATATACTCTTATACCCTGAAAACATCTAGGGGAGCCACAAAACCACTTTTCCACCGCCGCAACCTTCTGTACCCGTGAGATCCCATCTTGGGTCCTTTTCCGGTGATCTGCCAGAGGGGGGTTCGATCACGGAGGGCTTCTACATCAACACCATAGCCTCTCCGATGAAGCGTGAGTAGTTTACCACAGACCTTCGGGTCCATAGTTATTAGCTAGATGGCTTATTCTCTCTCTTTGGTTCTCAATACAAAGTTCTGCTCGATGTTCTTGGAGATCTATTCAATGTAATACTTTTTGTAGTGTGTTTGCCGAGATCCGATGAATTGTGGGTTTATGATCAAGATTTTCTATGAACAATATTTGATTCTTCTCTGAATTCTTATATGCATGATTTGATATCTTTGCAGGTCTTTTTGAATTATTAGTTTGGTTTGGCCTACTAGATTGATCTTTCTTGCAATGGGAGAAGTGCTTAGCTTTGGGTTCAATCTTGCGGTGCTCGATCCCAGTGATAGAAAGGGAACCGACACGTATTGTATTGTTGCCATCGAGGGTAAAAAGATGGGGTTTATATCATATTGCTTGAGTTTATCCCTCTACATCATGTCATCTTGCTTAATGCGTTACTCAGTTCTTATGAACTTAATACTCTAGATGCATGTTGGATAGTGGTCGATGTGTGGAGTAATAGTAGTAGATGCAGAATTGTTTCGGTCTACTTGACACGGACGTGATGCCTATGTTCATGATCATGCCTAGATATTCTCATAACTATGCGCTATTCTATCAATTGCTCGGCAGTAATTTGTTCACCCACCGTGATTTATGCTATCATGAGAGAAGCCACTAGTGAACCCTGGGTCTACTTTACATCATATAAGTTTCCAATCTATAATTCTAGTTTACTATTTATTTATTATGTAATCTTTGTTTTCCAATCTATAGAACAAAAATACCAAAAATATTTATCTTATTCTCTTTATCACATCTCATTTTGGCAAGTGGCCGTGAAGGGATTGACAACCCCTTTATCGCGTTGGTTGCAAGGTTCTTGATTGTTTGTGTAGGTATTAGGCGATTGGCGTGTAGTCTCCTACTGGATTGATACTTTGGTTCTCAAAAACTGAGGGAAATACTTACGCTACTTTGCTGCATCATCCTTTCCTCTTCAAGGGAAAACAAATGCATGCTCAAGAGGTAGCAATGGGCTTTGCCACTTTCTTTGATATTGATACCGTGGCCCTCTTGTGGAGCAAGACTCTTAAAGTAGCCTTCGTTGTGCATGTCGAGAACGGTCTTTATATGTTTAACTTCTCGAAGCGACCCACTAAGACTGCGACATGCCTAATGGCTAAAGTTGACGTGGGTTGGCTTTGGCATCACCGTTTAGCCCATGTCAATATGAGATCTTTGCAAAGTCTCCTCAAGGGGGACCATGTCCGCGGACTAATGAATGTTAGCTTTCCAAAGATCGTGCTTTAAGTGCTTGTATAGAAGGAAAGCTACATGACAAGGATCACCCTCCCACTATCATCTACTCGAAGAAGCCCTTGGAGCTCCTTCACCTGGATCTCTTGGGGGTAGAAAGTATTGCTTGGTGATTGTGGATGATTATTCAAGATATACTTGGGTATATTTCTTAAAGAGGAAGAGGGAGACCCAAAAAACCATCATCGACTTTGCAAATGAAGCTCAACGCCAACACAATGCAATGATCTTGACGATAAGAAGTGACAATGGC
Source organism: Triticum dicoccoides (assembly GCF_002162155.2). NCBI lineage: Eukaryota > Viridiplantae > Streptophyta > Magnoliopsida > Poales > Poaceae > Triticum > Triticum dicoccoides. The sequence continues at coordinate 534,578,074 of NC_041392.1, forward strand.
ACCGAGTTCAAGAACTACACCTTGGACGAGTTTCTTAGTGATGAGGGGATCAAACATCAATATTCCGCACCTTATACCCCTCAAGAAAATGGTGTAGCAAAGAGGAAGAACCAGATGTTGATGGATGCGGCAAGGACCAAGATGGCGGAGTTCAAGTCTCCATACAACTTTTGGGCCGAAGCCATCAACAGCGCTTGTCATGCATCCAATCGGCTCTACCTCCGCAAAGGCCTGAACAAGACTCCATATGAGATACTCACTGGTAACAAGCCCAACCTCAAGTACTTCCGGGTGTTCAGGTGTAAGTGTTTCATTCTCAAGAAAGGTGTTCATTTGTCTAATGTTGAGGCTAGAGCTCATGAGGGCATATTTGTTGGTTATGCTAAAAACTCTCATGCTTAACGTGTCCTCAATAAATCCACGGGACTTATTGAGGAGACGTGTAACGCGGAGTTTGGTGAGAATAACGGCTCCCAAGTGGAGCAAAGTGGTACTTGTGATGTAGGTGATGAAATTCCTCCCCAAGCCATAAGAAGAATGGGTGTTGGTTTTATCCTACCCGTTGAGGAACCCCTTGGGGCAAAAGTAGAAGGACAATGTTCCACTCAAGTGGAACCATCACCAACCCAAGACCCACACGCTTCCGAAGAACAAAGTGAAGGCCCTCAACCAAATGAACAAGACCAAGGGCAAGATCAACCTCAAGGTGGTGTTGAACCACCAAGTGATGCCCAAGGTCAAGTTCTCATGCCTGAGCAAGTACAAGATCAAGAGAAAGCTCAAGATCAAGAACAAGCTAAAGACGACGCTCAATATGATCAAGTTACCGCTCCTCAACTCACTCCTAAGGAGGAATTGGAGCGTCGTGCTGCCAAGATTGCATCCAAGCTCACTACCAAGGACCATCTCATGGAGAATGTGCTTAGAAGCTTAAGAAAGGGGGTAATCATGTTGGGGAACGTAGTAATTTCAAAATTTTCCGACGCACACGCAAGATCTAACATGGTGATGCATAGCAATGAGAGGGGAAGAGTGTTGTCCATGTACCCTCGTAGACCATAAGCGGAAGCGTTATGACAACACGGTTGATGTAGTCGTACGTCTTCACGATCCGACCGATCCTAGTACCTAAAGTACAGCACCTTCGCGATCAGCACATGTTCATCTCGGTGACGTCCCACTAACTCTTGATCCAGTTGAGTGTCGAAGGAGAGCTTCATCAGCATGATGGCGTGATGACGGTGATGATGAAGCTACCGACGCACACTACAAAAAAAGACACATCTGTGACATTTTGGGCTGAACGAATTTTTTTCTGTCATACTTATGACACTTCTATGACGCTAATTGTGACAAAACCCGCTATAATCATAGATGTGGTGGGGTCCTACTTCTATGACAAAAATCATGATAGAAAATGGGCTTTTCATCCTGGGCGGGCCGGAGACGCAGCTGCATGACATTCTTTGGGCCGTCCATGACGGGAAAAAACCATGGTAGAAGCGAGGGCGAGGAAAATATCGGGGAGTTCCCGGTTATGGTGGGTGGTCGGGGGCCGAGCGATGCGCGTTTCTCTCGTACGTACGCGCGTGTGTGTGAGGCATTGGGCTCTAACTGAACTCGAGCGAGGCGTGGGGCTCTAACTGAACCCGAGCGATTGCACTTCAGGCTATGCGTTACTGAAACCGAGTGATCGATCGATCCCTTGTTGTTAACTGAACCCGAGTGTGATTCCTTCGTTACTGCTGCTAACTGAAGCCGATCGATGCTGCCTCTGGATGAACAGTGAGCGTTGTTGAGGGGGTTTGGATGAACAGTTCCTGGTGAGGGGTTGGATGAACAGGACCCCGTGGTAGTAGAGGCCATTGCCGCTGGATGAACAGTGCCCCGATCAATCGAGCCGGTGGATGAACAGGACCCCGTGGAGGGCTGGATGAACATGACCCCGTGGAGGGCTGGTTGAACAGTAGACGATGAAGGGCTGGATGAACAGTAGCCCGTGGAGGGGTGGTTGAACAGGACCCCCGTGGAGAGGGCTGGTTGAATAGTAGCCGGTGGACGAGCGCGCGAAGGAGGCTGGATGAACAGGAGCCCGTGGATGAACAGTCGCAGGTGGAGGCTGGAGGAGGTCGACAGTGGATGAACAGGAGCCCGTGGAGGAGTCGACGGTGGATGAACAGTAGCCCATGGAGGCAGTCGACGGTGGAGATGAACAATATCCTGTGGAGTCCCGTTTTGCGGTACGCCACACCCTCCCGATGAACAGGACCCCCGTTTTGACCGTAGCGCTCCAACACAAGTCTGTTTCCTCCGTTATGCGGTACGCCACACCCCTCCTGATCAACATGACCCCGTTTCCACCATGGGAGGTCCGTTTCCTCCGTTTTGCGGTATGCCAGACCCCTCCCGATGAACAGGATCCCGTTTCCACCATGGCCGGTCGAACACAAGGCCGTTTCCTCTGTTCTGCGATACGCCAGGCCTCGTTTCCATCGCCTATTCCGTCCAAGCTAGTTGGCTCCCGATGAACAGCACGCGTTCCGTTGCCTCCTGATGAACACAATGCATTCCGTTGCCTCCCCATGAACACGACGACGACGTAGTTTCTCTGTTCCGACCCAGCCACATCCATGTACACGAGCCCTGGCCGTACGTATGCGTGAGTAGGCATTCGACACATCACCCATATGTACATGCGCACCTCTACTACGACACGTGCCCTTCCTTGCACGGCCACGGTTCATCACTGCAGCCTGCAGATAGACTGATTGTATGGACGTACACGTTCATGACCAGAATGACAACGCTACATACGCTTCGACCAGGTGGGTCCCAACTATCACGCACTTCCTTGTGTGCAAAGATGTAGCTAGTGGGTCCCAGCAGTCAGGGCGAAACATTTTTTCGCAAAATGCAGTGGCTCATCAGGTGGGTCCCTGCTGTCAGGTGGAGGAATCATTATTTTGTGCCTAATAAGGAGGTACTTCCTTGTTGCGGCCATGGACCCAGTTGTCAGCCTCTCCACGTACAGTACTCTTCCGATGGAAATCGTTCCTTGACCATGTTGACCACGCCACACCGAGAGCACCAGGGCGGTGAACGACGCCGAGGCCTAGGAAGGGGACGACGCGGAGCCGGGGAAGACGCGGCAGTGGAAGCCCACACGGAGAAGAGTACGAGGGTTCACTGGTTCGGCTGCGGTGTGAGGCTGCCGATGCCGCAGGGCCTGGCCAGCGGTGGGTGTAGTAGGGGGCGGTGAGGCCTCTGCGGCAGCACAGCCAGCCACGGGAGCCAGGAGCAGGTGGCACGACCGGCGCTGCTCTGGGCGGCTGGAGCAAGAAGACCAGAGGTTGAAGAAGCACTACGGCCGTTGGATGGATATCATATGGTCACTAGTGCTAGAATCGTTGATATTGACTAAGTTGACAAAGGCCTCCGTCCCCGTCAGCTTAGTAGGCCCACAAGTCAGCCTCCTACTATGTTGGGTCTCAGCTACCAGGGGGAGTATTCATTCTTTTTGTGCGCAATAAGGAGGCACTTCCTTGCGTGCGAAGATATACCTGGT
>NC_041392.1:534581849-534708109 GCF_002162155.2 Triticum dicoccoides
GGGGGGGACGTATTTTTCGTGAAATACAGAGGCCCTTCCGATGGGTCCCAAATGTCAGGTGGAGGAATCATTATTTTGCGCGTAATAAGGAGGCATTTCCTTGTGTGCGGCTATGGACCCAGCTATCAGCCTCTCCATGTACAGTCCACTTCCGATGGATGTTGTTCGTTGACCACATTGACCACACCATGCCGAGAGCACCTGGGCTGGACGACAGCGAGGCCAACGAAGGGAATGACACGGAGCCGGGGAAGACACGGCAGTGGCTGCCCATGCGGTGGGGAGTACAAGGGTTGACTGGTTCGGCTGCCGTCACCGAAGAATAACAGCAGGTGTGGGTGAGTAGAGGGATGGCTAGTCTAGCAATGGGAGTGCGGTGGGGCGGTGAGGCCTACGCGACAGCATAGCCGGCCACGGGAGGAGGGAGCAAGCAGTCCCATCAGCGCTTGTTTCAGCGGCTGGAGCAGGAAGAGTAGAGATTGAAGAAGCACGACGGCCGTTGGATGGACATCCAACAGTCACTGCTTGTGCGTCAACCTTTTTTTTAGGAAAGCCTCAAATCTGTGGGAAATGACATACATCCCATCTGCCATTATTTCTAATAATTTACAGCCCATTTGCTAATTCTTAAGGTTATTTTGGAGCCCATATTCTTTTTGTTAGCATTACAGCCCATTTTGTGCCATGGTTAAAAAATTATACGAAATTTTGCATATTTTGGTGTGGTCCGAACTGTTTTTAATCCCGAAATTTTGAGTCACATTCAAACTGATTTTAAAAATAAATGTATATCAATATAAAATCCAAAAATTGTCCACTCATAAAAATCAATCCAATTTAAATTCTCGAAATGAAAAAAAGAAATTTGAAACTAATTGCCGGTTTGATGTGTTTTAAAAATGTACAACCCATTTCTCATTACTGATAGGCCATTTTCTCGGCCAACCGAATGAAGCTCTCCTCGTCTTGAAATTTTGCAGCTGAACAGGCCTGACAAACTGACTTGCTTGACAAATCACAAAAAACTGCGCTAGCCATTTTCAGAAAGAACAAAAAACTTCTGGGCTGGTCTATGGTAAACATAAAAGAAAAGGCGGTGTAGACAGGCCAGAGTGCCCTGCACAGCCCAGTTGTCACCCTGCTTCCGTCTCAAAAATAAATTAGATAAATGCCACTCCAATTATGGCGATTCATAAAAATGCCACTGCAATTTTTGCAAACGTTGAAAAAAGCCACTACAATTTGCAAACTTTGAAAAACGCCACTCCAGACTTTGAAAAATGCCACTGGAAATGGCATGAAATGGTATTTTTCAAAGTTTGGAAATTGCAGTGGCATTTCTCGGAATCACTAGATTTGGAGTGGCATTTATCAAATTAACCCAAAACAAAAATAACCGGGCGAGCTGCTGGGTCCCTGGTGTCAGCCGCTCATTGTGCAATTCTCTCGTTTATTGACTATGTTGACAATGGCATGGGACCCAAATGTCAGAAATCCATTAGGAGGAGCCATTTGTTTATTGGCTTGAAATAAGGAGGCACTTGCCTGCGTACTGCCAAGACCTTGGTGGGTCCCCGCTGTCATCCTCTCCGCGCACAATCATCTCCTGATTGTGTACGTGTCAACCTGGTAGGCCCACAAGTCAGCCTCTAAACCCGTGGCGGACAAATACAACCCGTTTAAAAATAACAGCCCATTCCATACGTTCCAACGGAAAGTTCAACATTCAGAGCAAAGTAACAGGTCTGATCCAGATATAGAGTACTGAACTTCCACATTGACAACCATCATAGCCAAGTTAACTCTCTACTCCCACTAATACTCTAGTAGTGTACAAGTACTAACTTACTCTTAGCTAACTAGACGATGTCATCCGCCATCTGTGGTACACGCTAAACGCCGGCACCGGCGTCCTTTGCCTTGCCTCGGACTTGCCAGAGGTGCGATAGGGTGCGTTGCTCGCGCGTGTTGGCCCTTTCAATGCCGGTGTGGTCCACCGAAGCTTCGGCTTCTAAGCGGGAAACCCACTTGACAAGCTTGTAGTAAAATTCGGCGGCGCGAACGCGTGCGTGCTGGACAGCCTCTAGGGTTATTTGCCGGGCGCCGGCCTCCACGTAGTCGGCCCAGTTGCGGGCGCTCCGCTCGCGACTCAGAGCGTCGGTGCGTTGCTGCTCCATGTCCCGCTGGCAGCGCAAATCGGCAATTCGCTGCTCCTCCGCAAGGCGGTCGCACTCCAACAACTCCTAATACTCCGCATTGACATCTAAAGACCGATAGAATGCCTCCTCCCTCCTTCTGCCTTCCGGTGAAAAACTGAACACTAGTTCCGACGGTGACCGCCTCCGACATCGCCTCTCGTGGATGGGCGGGGACATGGCGGACGTGGAAAGAGCGAGGATAAGTGGCAAGCGACGTCGGGCCGGTGTGGTCTTATGAGGATAGGGAGAGTTGGGTGATGGTGCAACCGGAGAGGCCCGGGAAACAGTAATTATAGGCGGAAGGTAGGCGAACCAGCGTGTCACGGGAAACATGACAGTCATCGCGGTCATTGGAATTCAATGCATAAGCAGGCATGGCTTAGCGTGCCAGCTTGCCATGGAAACTAGAAAAACTGAAATTATGACTGTGCCATCCCATCCCGTCTCTGGTGCGTCCCGTCCGTGCTGGGTCGCACGCCGGCATGACGGTCAAATGAGTGCACTCGAATCATCCAGATGAGGTACTCCGTCCTTGTCAAAAATGATTCCACCACTCATCATCTATCTTGGTTGGTGAGATTTTTGAATTAAGCCCTGCAAACCAGAAAGGAGGTAGTATGTGCGTGATCCGCTATTTATTCGTGTAGGATCGAGTAGGTCGTTTTTGGAATTGAGCCCTGCAAACCAGAAAGGAGGTAGTATGTGTGTGGTCCGCTATTTATCCGTGTAGGATCGAGTAGGTCAGATGGTGTATTTGTAGGATCGCATTAGCTGATGAACGTTCACTGGGAGATAAGGCATTTGCGAACGTTTTTGTTGGCAGTTTCTTCAGATTCGCATGGCATTTTCTTTAGAGCAGCTTGTCAGTTTCTTCAGAGGTAGGCATTTTTATTCAGAAAACTGCCACTTCAGATCTTGCGTCGCAACTAAAACTGCCAGGAGCGCATTAGTAGGCTAGCTGGTGATCGATCAGTAACTTGTAAACACTGAGCGAACAGAAATAAGGAACTGTTAGTAACTTGTAAACACTGAGAACACATAAATAAGGATCATGCTGTGCACAACAGTAAGAGCCGATCCGTTCAAAATGTTCACATGAGACTCACAGGCCTGGCATTGTAATAGGTTCACATTAGTAGCCCAAATTCAAAACCAACTAGTACGATTCCCATACATAACATCAACATGTTAATGCATCTCAATGATTCATAGATCATATACAAACATGTAGCTCCAAAAGCAAGGATCTAGAAAAAAAATTGTTCTTCATACTAACATGGATGCTTCTCTTGGCTAACATTCTGTACAGACTGAAAGACAAATTTGTTTGTGAAGTCTATAATTCCTCCTGCAAATGTAAGTGGTTTCACCAACAGCTAGAACCATGAGAATGAACCAAACATGATGGAGGAACATCCACTGCAATATGATTTGGTCTTCTATCGATCACACGACGAGACTGTTTTCGGAATACAAACTTTTAACTTAGGCAAAATGATGCCCATTGTATAATCAGACCAAAGCAATGATGCACCTAGTGTCTATTTTTCTGCTATCCATGAAGTGACAATCCAATCTTTCAGTGTCTATTTTCAAATGACACTGCATGCAGTGACTATACTATTCTCTTGTGCAGTTCAACCAAAATTGCGGTCACTTTGTTTGTTTTGCCAAATAGCAACAAGTAGACATCTCTATCTGCACAAATATCAAGCAGCTAGTAAACATATACCCCACCTTGTATTTTCAGTTTAAACACATCTCTTCCGCTTAGCATCTGTCATGTTTTGCACTGGACAATTTGATACAGTCATGTTTTGCCATGGAAAATTTCATACTGGATTGATTTTCTGGTTCAGAGCAGAAATATAGCGCCTATTATTCATCAGACCAAGGATATCCATGTTCGCAGTGATGGAAGAGGTGAAATCGATAAAATCGAAATTAAGCATCCAATCATTGAATCCTGTCCGGCACCTCCAATGTAGGTCCACCCTGCCAATAAATTCTCATGCAAACCACTAGTATTACTATCTAATGATAGTACAAAAAGAGTAGCAAGATAGTAGCAAATCATGTACCTTCGTAATGAATAGCTCATAGTGCCACCGATTGGATATAAAGGTTTGGAAGAAAACATGCTCGTAATGTTGAACCATTTGGACTTTTTGTGCAGTTCCACTAAAATCGAGCATCCATGATTGCATAGATATTGAAAGTGTGATTACTATAAAAGTGGCAATAGTTGAAGCATAGACTCACAAACATAAGCATTCCAATTTCTTAATGGGAAAAGGTAGCAAGACTATTTCTAACCACCTGTTTGAAGGAATAAATAAGGCAACAATGGCTAATGTTAGGAAGCCATATATAGTTCTTTCTGAAAGAATGATCGATTCCTGACCTTTCCTCTTATTTTAAGAATATTTTGTGTAGTTCAACTAAAATAAAATGCCATCACCGCCTTCACAATTCAGTGACACTGTACAAAAGAAAATGACTTAACATTACATCATGATGTTAGGTATGTAGTCGACAGGCATTAGAGACAAACATACAGACCTCCTCCGATAACATAATGAACATTAATTTTAACAAAGGTGTGACTAGCTTTACCAGGATAATTTGAGTGAACTCTACACCCTATGTTCCTTAATATAAGACGTTTTCGCAGTTCAATTTAAAGTACCCAAACGTCTAGTATTTAGAAAAATAGGTAGTAGTTTTCTTGAGCACATATCAAGGAAAGCTTGCCACACTTTATTTATGTACATACGCTAATGCAACACCATTCGAATAGTACAAATATACACTAATCCGGTGGCTAGTGCAACAGTAGAGTAGTTATTTTATTACAGGGTACATTACAATGGTTTTACTGAACATATTTCAATAAACTCTAGCACTGGAAGATTTCTATAAGAATTAACAATACAAAATGTAAAGGTAAAAAGTTTCAGCATTGGTATACTAGCTGTGCATGAGCATTAAACCAAATACAAAAGTCTGAAGGTAACTAGCATTATCAACTAAAGACAGTATAAAAAAATTGCAAACCATGTACCTTCAAGGTAAATATCATTTCGAACTCGAGGGGACCTAAAAATTGCTATCCCAATCTTGATAATCTGTCAAACATAAAAACTTGATCGAACGAATCAAGAGAACAGCCGGAGGAGGAGTTGCCCAATCTTGACCTTTCCTATTGACACTGTACAAAAAAATTGACTTATGTCATGAAAGTGAGGTATGTAATCTATAAGTATTAACAATGCAAAAATCTGAAGGTAGTAACAAGATTCATCATTGGTATACTGGCTGTGCAATAGCATTAGAATGCCTTAGCTGAAAAATCTTTAATACATCCACAATCAACAGCTAACCCTGAAGTAATCCAGTGACATTAAATGGCATTGCTTAAATTTATCGGTGGCATTAGACTGAGTGCGGCATTAGTTAAATATGGCATCACTTTAGCAGTAGCATTGCTTGACTTGACTGCTGGCGTGGTGAGGGAGGTATGGTTTCCCAGAGCAACAAATATCCAGGCAGCATATGTGGATTACGTCCAATTTTTGTTTTCTTTAGCTAGCTTTTTCCTATGTGAGAACAACAAACCGATCGACCTGGTCATTCTCTACTGCGTTGCCATGCCTTTCTACCCTTCTTCAACCAAGAGACACGAGACTCATTCCTTAGCTACTGATTTTCCCCTTTTCAACCTAGATGCAGGTTCCATGCCTACTCTCTTGGACAACACAGTCTCCCTTCATTTCCTTATTCAACCCAGACATGGATTAGTCTGTATGAAGTAGGGTTTCCTTTAGTAGTGCAAATTAAAGTTTTCGTCTGCGTGGCCAGCAGAGAAGAGGATAGAAAATTGGGAAGATGGTGGAGTGGAAAAAGATCCACATGCAGCGACGTGGCTGATGGGGCAATAGAACAAGGGTATGGTTCGAAAAGAGGAAGCATACCTGAGGGTCGGCGGGAAGTGGCTTCGCTCGTGGTCATCGTCCTCCGCACACACTACGGCAAGGAGCTTGGGGATGGAGGCCATCCCGCGTGGGCGCTAGGTCTAAGAGGACGGCCTTGTCGTCAGTGCGTGACCTCGGTCGCCGACGATGAGTGCATCAACGCTGCACGTCCTTTTCTTCCTCGGCGGATCTGTGACCATCAGTGAGGAGGGAGAGAGAGGCCGTCTTTTTAGATCTGGAGAGAGGGTGATAGTGTGAGAAGCAAGTGGGCAGCCCTTAGCAAGAAGGCGCTGAAGCTCTAGCCTATATATCTTTTTTATACTACTAGTAATAGAGGTGGAGTAGTGGGAGTAGTTTATAATTTCTCTGCATACAGTACCAGATATTCGTGCTTCAAAACTGAACGGCACACCATTAAAAAAGACAGTCGAGAAATAATGCGGCACTTTGGGCCAACGCGATCAGATCGCATTTTGCACGAGAAATGACACACCATTTTTCGTTGACATGTGGCCCCATTCCAACATGTCAGTGAGACGACGGTGAGTCCTTTTGTAAAATTTTCGAACGGACATATATGTAGGCCGGGGTTCCTCTTCGTGTACCGTGGCAACCGTCCACCGCCACTTCGCCTTCCCCTCTCGATTTGGAACTGTTGTCGCGCGCTCTTCCTCCCTCCTCCATTTTCCTTCACCCTTCCTTCTGCCATTGTTCGATCGTCTTCTCCATGGAGGGAACAAGCCAGAAACGACCCCGTTATTCTTGCCCCAATCTGAAAGATGGCGTGGTGGAGGAACTCATTGATCAGTGTGACATCATCACCTCAGCTAGCATGGCAGGTTCGTTCAAGACCATTATCGACTCAACTAATAACATCATTACAAGGAACCCAAGGGTCGAGGAGCGGTTTGATCTCCCTTATCTTCTTCGCTATAAGCCCGTTCTCATGGGCTCGAACGACGGAGGCATCGCCTTGTGTGAGTTGATGTCGCTTGATGACGATACGTGTGATGTCAAGATGCCATCGCTTAAGGGTAAGGTCTGGGCTGGCACTAATGGAGATTGGGTTGTTTATATTGGGTACAATTGCGAGTGGGAACTTGTGAATGTGTACACTCATTAATGGATTCCACTTCCAAAAATCACAGAGTGCCCTGAGGTTGAGCACACAGATGATCTACGTACGTTCAAATACGATCATGGTGGCTGTCATCTATGGAAGATAGCAATTTGTCGAGTTCCCAACCGCTCTTGGAATTACAAGAACTATGAAGTTGTTGCTATCTTCGACAAGCTTGTTGCCGTTGTTACTGATTCCACAGTTTGTCCATGGATATTGCTCAAAAATCAGTTTCTGTTCATGGATGAGTACTATGATGCAATTCAATACGAGGATCTTGTGTTTGCTGCCACCACTCGGGGCACTATTTTTGCATGTGATCCTAGTAGTCTCGGTATGTTTGTCTTCCACCATAATTATAATTGTTTCATCCACATGCATGCGGGTCAGCAAGTTTCCCTTTACTAATTAACATTCTTGTGTTTCCAAGGTCCTGTGAACATTCCACCACCTATACTTGTAAATATTTATAACCAAGGGGGAGATGACGATGGTGATGATCACGAGCATGAGGACGGGCAGAACTTTTATACTCAGTGGTGCCTGGCAACTAATTATGATGGATCACCTCTTCTTGTCTGTATACAATGCAATGAGATTGTTACTACCGAGGGAGCATGTGTTGTCTCCCATGGTCGCCCTCTCCGAACCTATTCCAACACCCGTTGCAGGGTATTTGGGATGGATACTAGTGTGCTAGCGCCAACACCTTCTCCCTGGTACAATATTGATAGTCTTGGAGAAAACTCGCTCTTCCTTGGACCAAACTATCCAATGATGGTGAAAGGCGATCCAGTTGTTGTTGACACAACATTACTACCATTTATGAGAAGCAACTGTATCTATACCTCGGACATTGCGGTGGTTCCCTACCCCAGTCCTGATATATGCCGCTTCAGCCTGGATGATCAGTCATGCGTTGATCTCAATATTGACAATAGCTGGCCCTTCCCAGAGCACCTATGGTTCTAAGCAAGAATTTCCAATGCCGAGGATTGGTTGAGTTGAAGTTCATTTCATTGCTTGTTATTTGTTGTGTGATGCAAACTTCAGTGTTTACTAGAATGTTTTGTTGGAAATAGTTTATAATCCAACATGTATCCTCGTTGTCGTTGTTTGTTGATGGCTTGTTGTATGTAATGAATGGTACATTTGCAAATGCATGTCATAGACTCAATTTATGAATGGTTTTTGAGTCACTTCTTGGAGTGTAAGTACCGTAGTAGTATAGCCAGCATCCGGTTAGTATATGAAGTTGCCACATCACATGAAGCCAACCTAATATTGGAGTATGCTAGCCCTCCACTAGCGCGCTGCTTCAAATGGCAGACGAAGTGAGAGGTCGCGTCACCTTGTGTCCAGATCTGAGATGCCACGTGTACCAGATGAATGACTCCATGTTCGACCGCGGTGATGCTAGGTGCGAGCCGAGGAAGACTGTTGGAGAGACCCCCTCATAATTTTCCTACATTGGTCATTTGATTCATAGGGTACAATGCTATAGGATTTTTTCCCTATGTAATCATGTTTTAATTGGCAATCTAGCATCCACTCCAACTTTTGTTTCACTTCCTTTGTTCCTACGAAGAGATTACTTGCTCTAAATGATGTGCCACTGCAAGAGTCACCTATATTAATTAACCATGCTCTAAGAAGGTGGACCAGCTTTGGCTATAGTAGTACTGTACTAAGTTAGTAGGTGACCTTGCGCTTGGCTATTCTCCTCTTCCAGAAGTCAAACAATAATGATGGTACTACAGTAGTACTTCTTGCAATCTGACACCAAATGAACTGCTGCACGTCCACCGCTTGTAGGCAACAGTTTCTCCTCGTGTTGCGAGCCACCGTGCACGTGTTGGCAAGGGAGAAGGCGTAGTAAGCAAGCTTCTCGTCATTCCGCGAGTTGTCAGGACACATCAAAGTTATTTATTAGTACTCTCTTCAAAAAGGGCCGACCATGTCCAGGGCTACCATCCCGTGCTCTGTCATTGACTACGTGCACTATTCACGTGCCATCGAGGAGAAAAAATATTGCGTAGTACTAGGTGCCATTGAAGTGCATGACTCACTTACACACTACATATCTCCATTTTCTTGCATTAAACGCCACCTTGATGCTAGATGTCCCGCGTGTCATGGAGGCATATAGTATGATTTTTAAAATGGAGGCATATAGATGTCCCGCATGTCGGCAAAAGGATGAACAAAGCTCATGTCTTAAATGAAAGAGTGGAAGAACATAGATTCCTGACGACCGGGAAGGAGCAACAAACCTCATGGTGGAGCATCTGCACCATGTTTCATTGACATGTGGTCCCGTTCCAACATGTCAGTGAGACGACGGTGAGTCCTTTTGTACAATTTTTGAACGGACGTGTAGGCCGGGGCGCCTCTTCGTGTACCATGGCAAACTGGCAACCGTCCATCGACTCTTCGCCTTTCCCTCTTGATTTGGAACTGCCGTCGCACACTCTTCCTCCCTCCTCCATTTTCCTTCACCCTTCCTTCTGCCACTGTTCGATCGTCTTCTCCATGGAGGGAACAGGCCGGAAAGGACCCCATTATTTTTCCCTGATCTGAAAGATGATGTGGTGGAGGAACTCATTGATCGGTGCGATGTCATCACCTCGGCTAGCATGTCAGGTTCATTCAAGACCATTCTCGACTCAACTAATAACATCATTACAAGGAACCCAAGAGTCCAGGAGTGATTTGATCTCCCCTATCTTCTTTGTCATGACCCTGCTGACTGGCATCGGGACGAGGGAAGTCTCACCTTGTGCAAGTTGATGCTTCTTGATAATGATACGTATGATGTTAAGATGCCATCGCTTGAGGGAAAGGCTTGGGCAGGCGCAAATGGAGATTGGGTTGTTTATATTTGGTACAACTGCGAGTGGGAACTTGTGAATGTGGACACTCGTCACCGGGTTCCACTTCCAAAAATCTCAGACTACCTAGAGGTTGAGCACACCGGTATTCTACGCACGTTCAAATACGATCATGGTGACTATCTTCTATGAAAGATAGCAATTTGTTGAGTTCCCAACCGCTCTTGGAATTACAAGAACTATAGAGTTGTTGCTATCTTAGAAAAAGCTTGTTGTCGTTCTTCGTGGTTCGACTGGATGGATATTGCTCAAAAATCAGTTTCTATACACGGATGTGTACTGTGATGCAATTCAATAGGAGGGTCTTATGTTTGCTGCCACCACTCGTGGCACTGTTTTTGCATGGGATCCTCGTAATTTCGGTACGTCTGTCTTCCACCGTAATTATAATTGTTTCATCCACATGCATGCGGGTTAGCAAGTTTCCCTTTACTAATTAACCTTCTTCTTGTGTTTCCATGGTCCTGTGAACATTCCACCACCTATACTTGAAATTTTTTATAACCAAGGGGGAGATGATGATGGTGATGATCACGAGCACGAGGACGAGGAGGGCCCATATACTCAGTGGCGCATGGCAACTAATTCCGATGGATCACCCCTTCTTGTTTGTATACAACCCACTTCTGATGTTACTACTAAGGAAGCAGGTGTTGTCTCCCATGGTCGCAGTCTCCGGACCTATTCCAACACCCGGTGCATGGTATTCCGGATGGATACTAGTGTGCTAGCGCCAACACCTTCTCCCTGCTACAGTATTGATAGTCTTGGAGAAAACTCGCTCTTCCTTGGACAAAACTATCCAATGATGGTGAAAGGCGGTCCAACTGTCATTGACACAATGTTATTACCATTTATGAGAAGTAACTGTATCTATACCTCGGTCGTTCTAGTGGTTCCCTACCCTGGTTGTGATATAGTAGGCCGCTTCAGCCTGGGTGATCAGTCATGCGTTGGTCTCGAGATTGACAGTAGCTGGCCCTTCCCAGAGAATCACTTGTGGTTCAAAGCAAGCGTTTCGAACACCGAGGATTGGTTGAGTAGAACTTCATTTTATTGCTTGTTATTTGTTTTGTGATGAAAACTTTAGTATTTATAATGTATCCCCATTGTCGTTGTGGGTTGATGACCTATTGTTTGTAATAAAATGATATGCCTGTGATAAACTTACTAAATTTATGAATGGTTTTCGAGTCGCTTCTCTAAGTGGGTGCTGCGATGAGGCAAAAAATATTTTCCTAATACGTAATTGTACATGCATTGCAACAGGTTATCGGATGAGGCCAATCAACAATAGTACACTATTTTTACTAGCTTCACATGCTGCACTATCTCTACGTCTACGTACGTAATACAACAAGTTTTAAACTTGAGACCGGCCACCCACCCTCACAAAGAACACTTTTTAAACTAGCACAGACTCCAGGAAATTTGGCCACACTGTGAGGTGGGCCATATGTTAGTGTGATCACTGTACCTAACTAGCACCTCAACTCCTTGATACTACAAGTACTATATAGTAGTAGGGTGGCATGGGCCAGAACAAGCATTCATGTCCAGGAGTACGACACACGCCACCAGCACAACTTCCATCTGACACCATATTTCTTGGAGTTCGTGCTATAGCTACCTCTTCAACCTCGTCGTTTCTCTAACTCTGCCATCACATGGCAGGCGAGGTGGGGGTTTGCCGATAGTCAGTTTCCTCAACTACGGCCCCACTTGTAAGGCCAACTCCAACGCATGACCCCAAACGGACCTCCGTTTTGCACGGATTCTGTCTGTTTGGCTAGGGCAACGGGTTCATGTCCGGGCCATTTCTCGGATGCGGTGGCCATGCGCCCAACGCACGGACGCATCCTGGCCACGTACATTTTTCTTTGCAAACACATATCTTTTTTTCATCATTGATTTTCGGTACATGGAAATACATCACCAAAATTTGACTAGAAAAGCAAGACCAAAGAAAACAAGAACCACAAGAATACATTTTATAAGATATCCATCTTCCATAACTGCTCCTGTAAGTTGGATTAGTGCCTTCTCGATGCATTCATTGTTGATCTGTGGAGGGTCGATCTTGCGTGCTTCTTTCTTCTTCGAGTGTAAATAAGTAGATGTTGCTTCCTCGCATCTAGTCTCATGTCTAGCCTCTATTCTATCAACAAGTGCACTAGTATCATCTCTAGCCTCTATGCTAGCTAAAAGTGCTACAACATCTACTAAATTGCGCTCTATCAATATATCATGTACTCTTCTTCCCAATACCAAAACTTGAATCTATTCTACACAATAAAATTTTAAGTTAGCACAACAAGTCTAATCCCAGAGCACAACCGAAGCTAAAGTAGCACATACCCCATCGGTTGAGCACTTGATGAACACCCATCCGGGACGTTTCGGCATTGTAGACACATGGCACAAGACCTTCTTTGGGCAGTCATCGCACGTAATGAGTGGCAACGGTGCACCGACGAGCTTTTGGGCCAGCATCGAGCCCGGCTGACCGCCATTCATGTATCTGCCGGCGGACCGCTGACTGTGTAGATCTGAGCGGCTAGAGGAGGAGTCAGTACCTGCATGCGGCCTTGCGGCCTTGCTAGGGCCTTCCGGACCAGTGCCCGGCCAGTCCATGGCGCGGTGCGGCCTCCCACAACCGGGCGAGCTCAAGCCCGACCGGATCCGCTCCAAATCCGACCGCCGGGTGCGCAAAACACGTAGCCGTGGTTGGGTAGCTCCGGGGCGTCGAGGGAAAGGGGGCTGAGCAAGCGCGCGTCCGAGCTGCACACGCTGGAGTTGGCCTAGCGGTGTGGCGGACCAACCGTGTGGGGGTGCCAAGTGGCTTCGCTTGTGTGGGGGACGGAAGCCATCCCACGCGGGCGCTAGGTCTGGCAGGACGGCCTTGTCGTCAGTGTGTGACCTCTGTGGCAATCGTCCGCTCCCCGCTAGCCTCTTCGTTGACATGTTGTCCCGTTCCCACATGTCAGTGAGACAATGGCTAGTCCTTTTGTACAATTTCTGAATGGATGTCTATGTAGGCCGGGGAGCCTCTTCATGTACCGTGGCAACCGTCCACTGACTCTTCGTCTTTCCCTCTCGATTTGGAACTGCTGTCGCACGCTCTTCCTCCCTCCTCCATTTTCCTTCACCCTTCCTTCTACCATTGTTCAATCATCTTCTCCATGGAGGGAATAGACCGGAAACGACCCCATTATTCTTGCCCCAATCTGAATGATGACATGGTGGAGGAACTTATTGATCGGTGCGACTACATCACCTCGGCTAGCATGGCAGGTTCATTCGAGACCATTCCCGACTCAACTAATAACATCATTACAACGAACACAAGGGTCCGGGAGCGGTTTGATCTCCCCTATCTTCTTCACCCTGACCCTGCTCACTGGCGCACGGACAACGGAGGCCTCGCCTTGTGCAAGTTGGTGCCGCTTGATAATGATACATGTGATGTTAAGATGCCATCGCTTGAGGGTAAGGCTTGGGCAGGCGCAAATGGAGATTGGGTTGTTTATATTGGGTCCAACAGCGAGTGGGAACTTGTGAATGTGTACACTTGTCGCCGGGTTCCACTTCCAAAAATCTCACACTGCCCAGAGGTTGAGCACACCGGTTATGACCGTACTTTGAACTACGGTCATGGTGACTGTCTTCTACAGAAGATAGCAATTTGTCAAGTTCCAGACCGCTCTTGGGATTTAATGGAATATGTAGTTGTTGCTATCTTCGACAAGCTTGTTGCCTTCCTTCATAGTTCGACTGGATGGATATTGCTCAAAAATCAGTTTCTTTACAAGGATGAGTACTGTGATGCAATTCAATACGAGGGTCTTGTGTTTGGTGCCACCACTCGTGGCACTGTTTTTGCATGGAATCCTGATGCTTTCGATACATTTGTCTTCCACCGTAATTATAATTGTTTTATCCACATGCATGCGGGTTAGCTAGTTTCCCTTTACTAATTAACCTTCTTGTGTTTCCAAGGTCCTGTGAACATTCCACCACCTATACTTGAAAATTTTTATAACCAAGGGGGAGATGACGACGCTGACCATCACGCGCCATATAGGAGTACTCAGTGGCGCCTGGCAACTTATTCCGATGGATCACCTCTTCTTTTCTGTGTACAGGGCACCACTGATGTGGCTAAGGAAGCAGGTGTTGTCTCCCATGGTCGCACTCTCCGGACCTATTCCAACATCCGTTGTAGGGTATTCGGGATGGATACTACTGTGCTAGCGCCAACACCTTCTCCCTGGTTTAGTATTGATACTCTTGGAGGAAACTCGCTCTTCCTTGGACAAAACTATCCAATCATGGTGAAAGGCGATCCATCTGCTGTTGACAAACATTACTACCATTTATGAGAAGCAATTGTATCTATACCTCGGACATTGCTATGCTTCCCTACCGTGGCTATCACAATATGGGTCATGAAATAGGCCGCTTCAGCCTGGATGATAAGTCATGTGTTGGTCTCGAGATTGACAGTAGCTGGCCCTTCCGAGACAAACTCTTTTGGTTCAAAGCAAGCATTTCCAACGCCGAGGAGTGGTTGAGCTAAAGTTCGTTTCATTTCTTGTTATTTGTTGTGTGATGAAAACTTTAGTATTTACTAGAATGTTTTGTTGGAACTAATCTATAATCCAACATGTATCCTCGTTGTCGTTGTGTGTTGATGACTTGTTATATGTAATGAATGACACATTTGCATATGCATGTCATAAACTCAATTTATAAATGGTTTTCGACTCACTTCTTGGAGTGTTAGTGCCGTAGTAGTATAGCCAGCATCCGTAGTAGCATGAAGTTGACACATCACATAGATCCAACCAATAGTTAGGTGTCGCATGGAGGCCGAGAAATATGGTGATAGCGTGACTGTTTGAGGTGGGCTTATACGTCGTATGATGTACGCACAGGGCTTGCCATGTTTCCTACTCCTCCGGTCTACCTCCTTTTGCTGACACATGGGACATCCAACATCCAGGCCGTGTCATGCAAGAAAATGGAGTGCTAGTTGAAGCCACGTGATGTGCATGTTGGCTTAAACTGTAAATAGAATCTTAGAGCATCTCCAATAGCATGTGTATATTTGGATGTCTATATATATTCATATATACAATGGTCTAAAAAGATTCCCTTACATACACGTCCAGTTTTGCATCAGAACATCTATATACAGGGACCATGACAGGTGGGCCGTCGCTGGGGAGAGGAAGAAATCATGACTACAGCTAAATTTAGACAACGCCTTCACAATGTCCAGGCACAGACATTGTTGAGGTCGATTTAGAGGATGTGTATATTTGGACGAACATATAGACAAGCTGTTGGATGCTTGTTTTGGGCTCACGTCATGGAATTGGAGATGCTCTTACTACTCTTGAGTAACTCCAAAAGCGGTTGTCGAAGATCTTTATTGGATTTGTTTTTCATCACCAGCACGTTTAGGTGAAATATGTGCAGGTTCAGTGGGTCCTCTTGCGTTTTCACTGACATGTGGGACCGCATGTGAGCAAACAAACGACGGGCTCCGCGCGTCTGCTGGCTGGCTGGCTGAGAAGAGAGATAGAGGAGGGCTGAGCATGGATTCCAGGAAATTTGTTGTACGTAACCAGCACCTCGATATAGGCTCGATATAGTGGGTGGCATTGGACATAACTAGCATTCACGTCTAGCAGTACGGCACACACCACCCACACGAGTCCCATCCGACACCAATTTTCTTGGAGTCCATGCTACACCCATCTCTTCTCCCTCTTGTTTGCTCAGCCATCATGCGCTGGGCGAGGTGGGGGTTTGCCAATAGTCGGTTTGCTCAACTGCGGTCCCACTTGTAAGTGAAAGTGCAACACAACACGCATTCCCCCTTGAGCGGCGTGCCAGACCAACCGTGTGGGTAGCAGGATGCGACACGAACATAGCAAGCTTTTCCTTTTGAACTTGTAACTCGTAAAATTCGGTTCCGCTCCATGGCGCGACCGATAGATAGAACTAACGATTTTCCCTAGAGTAATGAGAAGTTAGGTTCTGGCGCGGTTCATGCATGGAGTACATACAAAAATTATGAAGTTGATGTGAAAGGTAAGATAATTACTAGTAGTACCATATACTACTACATGGATTTGACAGAAAGATAAAGATACATACGGATCACCAACCGGGTCACCAACCGACGTGTGAGGAGCAGTGGCGTTGGCGGTGACCTCAACGTGCTTCTAAACAATGTCGTCCAAGGTTTCCATGTGGGTCAAGAAGGCCAGCGACCTATCGTCCTCCTCTGGCATGTAGTAGTCCTTGTGGACGATTTGCGTGTAGACGTGGGTGATTATGTCAACGGTGTCTTGATGCACCAGGCGCTGCGTGGCGAGCGCGACGTCGAGGTGGACATTCTCCGGCGCGACGGCGGGCAGTTGTAGGTCCACCAGTGTGTCGAATAGCTTGTTACCATAGAGGCCGTTGAGGGTGGCGGGCATTGTAGAGCCTGGGCGTGTGGGCTGGAGGCGTACATCAAGGTCGTTCGCGAGCTTCTTGACGACAATGAACTTGTCGAGGAAGCTGACGAGGACCTTGTCGAACAAGGAGACGAAGCTGTCATCCAAGCGGCCTCTCACCCTGGCAGCCTCAAGCACGACCTGGAGACGTTCCTCGATGCCGGGCCGCAGGCCAGCGTCGTGGGCCATCTCGCACAGCCGGCTGATGCTCACGCTCATTGCCTCCATGGGTCTAGCTTCTAGTTAACTAATCTTGCGATTGGAGTGATCACTCTTGCCCTTGGTTAGGGTGCGTAGGTGCGTAGGATTTCGTAGATTGTACTGGCGGGAGCCTTTATATGAGAAGTGCAGACTACACTGAATTCACGTGTGTGTTGGCCATCTACTCCTCGACCCTCTACTGCACCTGCATTTGGCTGTATGACAGGCGGGCCAGCCACTTGTTGGGCCCACGTGTCATACAACCAAAGGCAGGTGCAGTAAGTCAATGAAGTTGTGCCCCCTTCGTGCCGGTGCAGTATAGTCATCTCACCGGACCTCTAGTTGGGGCCAAATGAGAGAACTTTGATGTTTACTTGTTTATTGGCCCCCTTTGCATTTTGCGCCAAGTTTTGACCATTGATTTAACTAATAAAATGTTAATGCATGAAACCAAAAATGTTTTGTAATCCCAAAACACTTAGGCACGGTACATTAACTCCCTCCTCATTCCTTATTTCGTGACATATCAACCAATCAGAGATGTGGGCCGTGCATGCTTTCAATGACTTGAGACTACCAAACATGACATGAAGTGGTTAGTTCATTGTATGTAATCCTATTAATTAGCAAAAAGACATTGAGTTCTCTCGCCGATAGGAATAAAACAATACACCATGTATTTAATTACAGAGGGAGTAGTACATTTTTTGTGACATGCATTACTAGATATTGCTAGTCAACTACTAAATCCAGATGTATGTGGTAGTACTACTAAATCCAGATGATGGTGCTAGTACTAGTAGTAGTACTACTGATGTACTAGTAGCACTGCACTACCCGTTGGTCAAATTATTATGTGCTGCTCCTCACAGTGAAGTGACAAGACCCTGCGCTGGAGATGACACCTGGGTATAGGCACCGTGTTCGGCATACCATAGTCAGCCTCACTGTCTGCAGTCACTATCATCATGGATATAGAGCTAGCCTGCTTACAACTAGCCATGTTCGACATAATTTCCCGTGCGTAGATGCACGTGCATTGCACGAAACACCAAGATTGGGGGTGGACGGCACCAGTAGCGGCCATCATGCTAGATTTTTCCATGGCCTTCTAGATGTGGTGTGGAGGAGATAAGGCTGATTGTGAGAGACAAGGAGTTGTTTGTAAATAGGGAACAAGTGCGGGCATCTTTTTGCAAAACTGGAGAAGTTTGGTTTGTATGCTTCAGATCTAGATCCGACGGCTATTGGTGAAAGATGGCAGGCACAACATCATCACCTGATCATCATGTGGTATCTCAGCACGATGAACTGTAGCAACGGTGCATACTTAGGGAGAACACTTGTACCTTGAAATTTAGTGAGAGATCATCTTATAATGCTACCGTCGAACTAAGCAAAATAAGATGCATAAAGGATAAACATCACATGCAATCAATATAAGTGATATAATATGGCCATCATCATCTTGTGCCTTTGATCTCCATCTCCAAAGCACCGTCATCATCACCGTCGTCACCGGCTTGACACCTTGATCTCTATCGAAGCATCGTTGTCGTTTCACCAACTACTGCTTCTACGACTATCGCTACATCTTAGTGATAAAGTAAAGCAATTACATGGCGATTGCATTTCATACAATAAAGCGACAACCATATGGCTCCTTCCAGTTGCCGTAACTGCAAAACATTATCATCTCATACAATAAAATTGAGCATCATGTCTTGACCATATCACATCACAACATGCCCTGCAAAAACAAGTTAGACCTCCTCTACTTTGTTGTTGCAAGTTTTACGTGGATGCTACATGCTGAGAAAGAACCATAGTATAGTGATTGCTTTTTGATCTTCAGAAAGAACCCTGTTCATTGAATCTGATTCAACTAAGTTGGAGAAGCTAACACCAACCAGCCACCTGTGTGCCAAGCACGTCGGTAGAAGCAGTCTCGCCTAAGCGTACGCGTAATGTCGGTCTGAGCCGCTTCATCCAACAATACCGATGAATCAAGAATCAACTAGTGACGACAAGCAATATTTACATACCTACGCCCACAACTCCTTTGTGTTCTACTCGTGCATATAACATCTACGCATAGACCTGGCTCGGATGCCACTGATGGGGAACGTAGTAATTTAAAGAAATTCTTACGCACAAGCAAGATCTAACATGGTGATGCATAGCAATGAGAGGGGAACAGTTTTGTCCACGTACCCTCGTAGACCGTAAGAGGAAGCTTATAACAACGCGGTTGATGTAGTCGTATGTCTTCACGATCCAACCGTTCCTAGTACCAAAAGTACGACACCTCCGCGATAAGCACAAGTTCAGCTCGTTGACGTCCCACGAACTCTTGTTCCAGTTGAGTATCGAAGGAGAGCTTCGTCAGCACGACGGCATGATGACGGTGATGATGAACCTACCGGCGCAAGGCTTCGCCTAAGCACTACAACGATATGACTGAGGTGGATTATGGTGGAGGGGGGCACCGCACACAGCTAAGAGATCAATGATCAACTTGTGTGTTGTAGGGTGCCCCCTGATACATCTTCGTCGTATCTATAATTTTTGATTGTTCCATGCCAATATTCTACAACTTTCATATACTTTTGGCAACTTTTTATACTATTTTTGGGACTAACATATTGATCCAGTGCCCAGTGCCAGTTCCTGTTTGTTGCATGTTTTTTGTTTCGCAGAATATCCATATCAAACGGAGTCCAAACGGGATAAAAACTGACAGAGATTTTTTTTGGAATATATATGATTTTTGGGAAGAAAAATCTACGCGAGACGACGCCCGAGGGGGCCACGAGGCAGGGGGCGCGCCCTGGGCCCTCGTGGACACCCCGTAAGGTGGTTGATGCCCTTATTTTTCCGCAAGAAAGCTAATATCCGGATAGAGATCGTGTTAAAGTTTCAGCCCAATCGGAGTTACGGATCTCCGGGAATATAAGAAATAGTGAAGGGGCAGAATCTGGGAACGGAGAAACAGAGAGAGACAGAGAGACAGATCCAATCTCGGAGGGGCTCTCACACCTCCCATGCCATGGAGACCAAGGACCAGAGGGGAAACCCTTCTCGCATCTAGGGAGGAGGTCAAGGAAGAAGAAGAAGGCGGGGGGCTCTCTCCCCCTCGCTTCCCGTGGCACCGGAGTGCCACCGGGGGCCATCATCATCACCGCAATCTTCACCAACAACTTCACCGCCATCATCACCAACTCTTCCCCCCTCTATGCAGCGGTGTAACCTCTCTCTTACCCGCTGTAATATCTACTTAAACATAGTGCTCAACGCTATATATTATTCCCCAATGATGTATGGCTATCCTATGATGTTTGAGTAGATCCGTTTTGACCTATGGGTTATTTGATGATCAAGATTGGTTTGAGTTGCATGTTTTATTATTGGTGCTATCCTATGGTGATCTCTGTGTTGCGCAAGCTTGAGGGATCCCCGCTGTAGGGTTTGCAATATGTTCATGATTTGCTTATGGTGGGTGGCGTGAGTGACAGAAGCACATACCCGAGTAAGTAGGTTGTTTGCGTATGGGATAAAGAGGACTTGATACTTTAATGCTATGGTTGGGTTTTACCTTAATGCTCTTTAGTAGTTGTGGACGCTTGCTAGAGTTCTAATCATAATTTCGTATGATCCAAGTAGAGAAAGTATGTTAGCTTATGCCTCTCCCTCAAATAAAATTGCAATAATGATTATCGGTCTAGTTATTGATTGCCCAGGGACAAATAACTTTCTCGTAACAAAAAGCTCTTTACTAAAACTAATTTAGTTGTGTCTTTATCTAAACAACCCCTACTTTTTATTTACGTAATCTTTATTATCTTGCAAACCTATCCAACAACACCTACAAGTACTTATAGTTTCATACTTGTTCTAGGTAAAGCGAACGTCAAGCGTGCGTAGAGTTGTATCGGTGGTCGATAGAACTTGAGGGAATATTTGTTCTACCTTTAGCTACTCGTTGGGTTCGACACTCTTACTTATCGAAAACTATTGCGATCCCCTATACTTGTGGGTTATTAAGACCTTTTTCTGGCGCCGTTGCCGGGGAGTCATAGCATGGGGTGAATATTCTCGTGTGTGCTTGTTTGCTTTATCACCAAGTAATTTTTATTTGTTGTTCTAAGTTGTTCTATATCTTTAGTAATGGATATGGAACACGAAATACCAAAAAAAATTATGTGTACTTGCTGCTCATGGAGATGAGGAACCTCCTAAAACCCTCGATGCTCGTTATGTGACATATATTATGTACTACTTTGGTAATCCAGAGAAAACCCCATTCAATTTGGTAATGGGAGACACGTTGGATCAACGTTAATACTTTAGGGATTATCCCTTAACTCAAAAAGGGAAACTATTATGGGATCAAATTTATATGTTGAAGTGGTATGCTAGGAAACTATGCTTGAGATATGATTATACTTGTTGCTCTAGGATGAAGGCTCCACACCTTCCCTTTTCATGCAAATTCAATGGTAATGAAACCTTGGCTTCTTATGCAAGAGGTATATATGATTACTATGATGTGGAACAAATAGAAGAATTTGTTGCTTTTAAGGGTGCTTATGAAATTGAATCTTTGTTTGAAAAGTATGAAGATTTTGAGGATGATGTTTATAGGCCTGAAAATTGTGCTATATTGAAATATTGCTATGAGAATTATGAATACAATTCCTATATTGATGCACTTATTGAGAAAATCTCCACTGTCCAAGAAGAGACTAATATTTTGCAGGAGTCTATGGAAGAAGAAATTGATGAAATTGTGAGCTCATTGGATGAAAAAGATGATGAGGAGAGCGAAGAACAAAAGGAGGAAGAGCGGATTAGCTACCCGTGCACACCTTCTAATGAGAGTAACTCTTCAACTCATACATTGTTTAATTTCCCTTCGTGCTTACCGAAGGATGATTGCTATGATGATTGTTATGATCTCGTTGATTCTTTTGAAATATCCCTTTTTTGATGATGCTTGCTATGCTTGTGGCCAAGATGCCAATATGAATTATTCTTATGGAGATGAACTTGCTACAGTTCCTTATGTTTAACATGAAATTGTTGCTATTACACCCACACATGATAGTCCTATTATCTTTCTGAATTCTCCAAACTACACTATATCGGAGAAGTGTGTGCTTATTAAGGATTATATTGATGGGTTTCCTTTTACTGTTGCACATGATGATTTTGATAGATATAATATGCATGTGCTTTCTTCTCCTACTTGCAATTATTATGAGAGAGGAACTGTATTTCCACCTCTCTATGTTTCCAATACGATAAAATTGCAAGAAACTGTTTATACTATGCATTGGCCTTTACCTTGTGTGCATGAATTGTTCTCTTATGACATGCCTATGCATAGGAAGAGAGTTAGACTTCGTTGTTGCATGATATATGTTACTTTGTGCTCACTACTAGATTACAAATCATTGTGAATTAAAATTGGCTTTGATATACCTTGGGATCCGGGTGGATTCATTACTTGAGCACTATATGCCTAGCTTAATGGCTTTAAAGAAAGCGCTGCCAGGGAGACAAGCCGGAAGTTTTAGAGAGTCATGTATTTCTGTTGAGTGCTTTCTTGTAGTTTAAAAACAACAAAAATAAAGAGGGGAACCCAAAACTTTTTCAAAAAGGAAAGCAAAAGTGAGAAAGACGACCATTGTTGAAGTGGGAGCTAGCCTTGAACTTCATTCATGCTCACGGTAACTTTGTGAATCTTCATTACATGAACTTTTAAAAAAATAATTATCCCCTTGTACAATTCCATTGTATCACAAAAATAATGTGCCAAGGTTTGCCTTTAGGATGTCTACTTTGCTTGTTGGTTTGTATGGTGCAGGACAGAAACTTTGGCTGTAGTGCGCGATTTTACATTTTTTACTGAAACGTCAAATGGTTATGATTCTTTTTGCACTGTATTTCTATACAAATTTATTATTTTTACTAATTTTGGTAGAATTGTTCATGTATCATAAGTATGGTGAATGTTCATATTATTACAGACTGTTCTGTTCTAGACAGATTCTGTTTTTGATGCATAGTTTGCTTGTTTTGATGAAACTAACGATTTATATCAGTGGATTAAGACATGGAAGAGTTATATTACAGTAGCTAAAATGCAAAAACAAAATATGAATTGGTTTTCAACAGTACTTAGAGTAGTGATTTGCTTTATTATACTAACGGATCTTGCCGAGTTTTCTGTTGAAGTTTTGTGTGGATGAAGTGTTCGATGATCGAGAAGGTCTCGATGTGAGAAGAAGGAAGAGAGGCAAGAGATCAAGCTTGGGTATGCCCGAGGCACCCCAAGTAAATATTCAAGGAGACTCAAGCGTCTAAGCTTGGGGATGCCCCGGAAGGCATCCCCTCTTTCTTCAACAAGTATCGGTATGTTTTCGGATTCGTTTCGTTCATGCGATATGTGCAATCTTGGAGTGCATTTTGCATTTAGTTTTCATTTTTATTTTATGCACCATGCTGGTATGAGATAGTCCTTGGTTGATTTATAGAATGCTCTTTGCACTTCACCTATATCTTTTGAGTATGGTTTTATAGAATGCTTCATGTACTTCACTTATATCATTTGAAGTTTGGATTGCCTGTTTCTCTTTACATAGAAAACCTCCATTTGTAGAATGCTCTTTTTCTTCACTTGTATTTGTTAGAGGACGGGCATATCTTTTGTATAAAGAATTAAACTCTCTTGCTTCACTTATATCTATTTAGAGAGATGACAAGAATTGGTCATTCACATGGTTAGTCATAAAATCCTACATAAACCTTGTAGATCACTGAATATGATATGTTTGATTCCTTGCAATAGTTTTGCGACATAAATATGGTGATATTAGAGTCATGCTAGTGGGTAGTTGTGGATTGTAGAAATACTTGTGTTGAAGTTTGTGATTCCCGTAGCATGCATGTATGGTGAACCGTTATGTGATGAAGTCGGAGCATGATTTATTTATTGATTGTCTTCCTTATGAGTGGCGGTCGGGGACGAGCGATGGTCTTTTCCTACCAATCTATCCCCCTAGGAGCATGCGTGTAGTACTTTGTTTCGATAGCTAATAGACTTTTGCAATAAGTATGTGAGTTCTTTATGGCTAATGTTGAGTCCATGGATTATACGCACTCTCACCCTTCCACCATTCCTAGCCTCTCTAGTACCGTGCAAATTTCGCCGGTACCATAAACCCACCATATATCTTCCTCAAAATAGCCACCATACCTACCTATCATGGCATTTCCATAGCCATTCTGAGATATATTGCCATGCAACTTCCATCATCATCATATACATGACTTGAGCATTCATTGTCATATTGCTTTGCATGATCGTAAGATAGCTAGCATGATGTTTTCATGGCATGTACATTTTTTTATGTCATTGCTACGCTAGATCATTGCACATCCCGGTACACCGTCGGAGGCATTCATATAGAGTCATATCTTTGTTCTAGTATCGAGTTGTAATATTGAGTTGTAAGTAAATAAAAGTGTGATGATCATCATTATTAGAGAATTGCCCCAGTGAGGAAAGGATGATGGAGACTATGATTCCCCCACAAGTCGGGATGAGACTCCGGACTTCAAAAATAAATAAAATAGGCCAAATAAGCCCAAATAAAAAAAGAGGCCAAAGAAGCCCACCAAAAAAACAAAAAAAAATGAGAGAAAAAGAGAGAAGGGGCAATGTTACTATCCTTTTACCACATTTGTGCTTCAGAATAGCACCATGTTCTTCATATAGAGAGACTCTTGAGTTACCACTTTCATATACTAGTGGGAATTTTCATTATAGAACTTGGCTTGTATATTCCGATGATGGGCTTCCTCAAACGCCCGAGGTCTTCATGAGCAAGCAAGTTGGATGCACACCCACTTAGTTTTCAGTCTGAGCTTTCATACACTTATAACTCTTAGTGCATCCGTTGCATGGCAATCCCTACTCACTCACATTGATATCTATTGATGGGCATCTCCATAGCCCGTTGATACGCCTAGTTGATGTGAGACTATCTTCTCCTTTTTGTCTTCTCCACAACCACCATTCTATTCCTCCTATAGTGCTATGTACATGGCTCATGCTCATGTATTGCGTGAAAGTTGAAAGGGTTTGAGAACATCAAAAGTATGAAACAATTGCTTGGCTTGTCAATGGGGTTGTGCATGATGTGAATATTTGTGTGGTGAAGATGGAGCATAGCCAGACTATATGATTTTGTAGGGATAACTTTCTTTGGCCATGTTATTTTGAAAATACATGATTGCTTTATTAGTAGGCTTGAAGTATTATTGTTTTTATATCAAATGATAGATTATTGCTTTGAATCACTCGTATCTTAATATTCATGCCATGATTAGAATACATGATCAAGATTATGCTCGGTAGCATTCCACATCAAAAATTATCTTTTTTATCATTTACCTACTTAAGGACGAGCAGGAATTAAGCTTGGGGATGCTGATACGTCTCCGTCGTATCTATAATTTTTTATTGTTACATGCCAATATTCTACAACTTTCATATACTTTTGGCAACTTTTTATACTATTTTTGGGACTAACATATTGATCCAGTGCCCAGTGCCAGTTCCTGTTTGTTGCATATTTTTTGTCTCACGGAATATCCATATCAAACGGAGTCCAAACGGGATAAAAACTGACGGAGATTTTTTTGGAATATATATGATTTGTGGGAAGAAAAATCCACGTGAAACGATGCCCGATGGGGCCACGAGGCAGGGGGGCGCGCCCTGGGCCCTCGTGGCCACCCCGTAAGGCGGTTGATGCCCTTCTTTCGCCGCAAGAAAGCTAATGTCAGGATATAGATCGTGTTAAAATTTCAGCCCAATCGGAGTTACGGGTCTCCGGGAATATAAGAAACGGAGAAAGGGAAGAATCTGAGAACGCGGAAACAGAGAGAGACAGAGAGACAGATCCAATCCCGGAGGGGCTCTCGCCCCTCCCATGCCATGGAGGCCATGGTGTAGAGGGGAAACCCTTCTCCCATCTTGGGAGGATGTCAAGGAAGAATAAGAATGAGGGGGGCTCTCTCCCCCTCGCTTCCGGTGGCACCAGAGTGCCACCGGGGGCCATCATCATCACCGCAATCTTCACCAACAACTTCACCGCCATCATCACCAACTCTTCCCCCCTCTATGCAGCGGTGTAACCCCTCTCTTACCCGCTGTAATCTCTACTGAAATATGATGCTCAATGCAATATATTATTCCCCAATGATGTATGGCTATCCTATGATGTTTGAGTAGATCCGTTTTGTCCTATGGGTTATTTGATGATCAAGATTGGTTTGAGTTGCATATTTTATTTGTGTTGTCCTATGGTGCTCTCCGTGTCGCGCAAGCGTGAGGGATCCCCGCTGTGGGGTTTGCATTATGTTCATGATTTGCTTATGGTGGGTGGCATGAGTGACAGAAGCACAGACCCGAGTAAGTAGGTTGTTTGCGTATGGGATAAAGAGGGCTTGATACTTTAATGCTATGGTTGGGTTTTACCTTAATGATCTTTAGTAGTTGCGGATGCTTGCTAGAGTTCCAATCATAAGTGCATATGATCCAAGTAGAGAAAGTATGTTAGCTTATGCCTCTCCCTCAAATAAAATTGCAATAATGATTACTGCTCTAGTTATCGATTGCCTAGGGACAAATAACTTTCTCGTAACAAAAAGCTCTTT
Source organism: Triticum dicoccoides (assembly GCF_002162155.2). Lineage (NCBI taxonomy): Eukaryota > Viridiplantae > Streptophyta > Magnoliopsida > Poales > Poaceae > Triticum > Triticum dicoccoides. Next base: position 534,608,475 of record NC_041392.1, read on the forward strand.
ACTAAAACTAATTTAGTTGTGTCTTTATCTAAACAGCTCCTACTTTTTATTTACAGAATCTTTATTATCTTGCAAACCTATCCAACAACACCTACAAAGTACTTATAGTTTCATACTTGTTCTAGGTAAAGCGAACGTCAAGCGTGCGTAGAGTTGTATCGGTGGTCGATAGAACTTGAGGGAATATTTGTTCTACCTTTAGCTCCTCATTGGGTTTGACACTCTTACTTATCGAAAACTGTTGTGATCTCCTATACTTGTGGGTTATCACCCCCTGCCCCCGTATATAAACGAGCAAGGGGGGAGGCCGGCTGGCTCTTGGGGCACGCCAGGAGAGGAGGAGTCCTCCTCCGGGTAGGAGTAGGACTCCCCTTTTCCTGGTCCTACTAGGTGGGGGAAAGGAAGGAGAGGGAGAAGGAAAGGGGGGCGCCGCCCCCCTTCCCTAGTCCAATTCGGACCAGAGGGGGGGGGGGCGGCCTACCCTAGCCGACCCTCTCTCTCTCCACTAAGGCCCATGTGGCCCATTAGTTCCCTGAGGGGGTTCCGGTAACCCTCCGACACTCCGTTTTTCTCTGAAATCACCGGAACACTTCCGGTGTCTGAATATAGCCGTCCAATATATAAATCTTTATGTCTCGACCATTTCGAGACTCCTCGTCATGTCCGTGATCATATCTGGGACTCTGAACTAAGTTTTGTACATCAAAACACATAAACTCATAATACCGATCATCACCGAACGTTAAGCATGCAAATCCTACGGGTTAGAGAACTATGTAGACATGACCGAGACTCATCTTCGGTTAATAACCAATAGCGGAACCTGGATGCTCATATTGGTTCCCACATATTCTACGAAGATCTTCATCGGTCAAACCGCACAACAACATACGTTGTTCCCTTTGACATCGGTATGTTACTTGCCCGAGATTTGATCGTCGGTATCTCAATACCTAGTTCAATATCATTATCGGCCAGTCTCTTTACTCGTTCTGTAATGCATCATCCCGCAACTAACTCATTAGTTACATTGCTTGCAAGGCTTATAGTGATGTGCATTACTGAGAGGGCCCATAGATACCTCTCCGATACACGGAGTGACAAATCCTAATCTCGATTTATGCCAACTCAACAAACACCATCAGAGACACCTGTAGAGCATCTTTATAGTCACCTATTTATGTTGTGACGTTTGATAGCACACTAAGTGTTCCTTCGGTATCTGATACGTCTCCAACGTATCTATAATTTTTTATTGCTCCATGCTATATTATCTACTGTTTTGGGCAATATTGGGCTTTATTATCCACTTTTATATTACTTTTGGGACTAACCTATTAACCGAAGGCCCAGCCCAGATTTGTTGTTTTATGCCTATTTCAATGTTTTGAAGAAAAGGAATATCAGACGGAGTCGAAACGGAACGAAATCAACTGGAGAAGTTATTTTTGGAAGGGAACACACTTGATGGACTTGGACCCCACATCAGAAGATATGGACTTGGACCCCCCTAGGGCGCGCCCCCTGCCTCATGGGGCCCCCGTCGCTCCCCTAACATACCTCCTACACCCATATATACCTACGTGACCTAAAACTTCCAGAACACAAGATAGATCGGGAGTTCCGCCGCCAGAAGCCTCTGTAGCCACCGAAAACCAATCTAGACCCATTCCGGCACCCTGCCAGAGGGGGCAATCCTTCTCCGGTAGCCATCTTCATCAACCCGGTGCTCTCCATGACGAGGAGGGAGTAGTTCTCCCTCAGGGCTGAGGGTATGTACCAATAGCTATGTGTTTGATCTCTCTCTCTCTCTCTCTCGTGTTCTTGAGATGATACGATCTTGATGTATCGCGAGCTTTGCTATTATATTTGGATCCTATGATGTTTTGTCCCCCTCTACTCTCTTGTAATGAATCGAGTTTCCCCTTTTGAAGTAATCTTATCGGATTGAGTCTTTAAAGACTTGAGAACACTTGATGTATGTCTTGCCGTGAATATTTGTGGTGACAATGGGATATCACGTGCCACTTGATGTATGTTTTGGTGACCAACTTGCGGGTTTCGTGACATTGGGAACCTATGCATAGGGGTTGGCACACATTTTCGTCGTGATTCTCCGGTAGAACTTTGGGGCACTTTTGAGGTCCTTTGTGTTGGTTGAATAGATGAATCTGAGATTGTGTGATGCATAACATATAATCATACCCACAGATACTTGAGGTGACATTGGAGTATCTAGGTAACATTAGGGTTTTGATTGATTTGTGTCTTAAGGTGTTATTCTAGTACGAACTCTAGGGCTGTTTGTGACACTTATAGGAATAGCCCACTGGATTGATTGGAAAGAATAACATTGAGGTGGTTTCATACCCTACCATAATCTCTTCGTTCGTTCTCCGCTATTAGTGAGTTTGGAGTGACTCTTTGTTGCATGTTGAGGGATAGTTATGTGATCCAATTATGTTAGTATTGTTGAGAGGACTTACACTTGTGAAAGTATGAACCCTAGGCCTTGTTTCCACACATTGCAATACCGTTTACGCTCACTTTTATCACTTGCTACCTTGCTGTTTTTATTATTTCAGATTACAAATACCTTTATCTACTATCCATATACCACTGGTATCACCATCTCTTCGCCGAACTAGTGCACCTATACAATTTACCATTGTATTGGGTGTGTTGGGGACACAAGAGACTCTTTGTTATTTGGTTGCAGGGTTGCTTGAGAGAGAACATCTTCATCCTACGCCTCCTACGGAATGATAAACCTTAGGTCATCCACTTGAGGGAAATTTGCTACTGTCCTACAAACCTCTACACTTGGAGGCCCAACAACGCCTACAAGAAGAAGGTTGTGTAGTAGACATCAAGCTCTTTTCTGGCGTCGTTGCCGGGGAGGTGAGTTCTTGAAGGTATATCTTTAAATCTTGCAATCGAGTCTTTTAGTTTCTTGTTTCATCACTAGTTTAGTTTATAAAATAAAATTACCAAAAAATGGAATTGAGTTTGTCTCAGACGCTTCACCTTTTTAATATGTTTCGTGAGTATGATGGAAAGGATAATTGTGCTCAAGTGCTAGAAGAAGAAATCTATAAAATATTTGGCACTAAATATTTGAATGATGAGCATGATTGCAATGTTGTTAGTATGAATTCCTTGAATATCCATGATGCTAATGATATGCAAAGCCACAAGCTTGGGGAAGCTATGTTTGATGAAGATGATATTTTTTGTTCCCCAAGCTTTGATGAGCAAATTTACTATGATGAAAGCATGCCTCCTATCTATGATGATTATTTTGATGGCACATATGCTTTAAAGAATAATGATAACCATTAAACTTGTCATCTTGATCTTACTTTTCAATCACATGATAGTTATTTTGTTGAGTTTGCTCCCACTATTATTCATGAGAAGAATTTTGCCTATGTGGAGAGTAGTAAATTATCTATGCTTGTAGATCATGAAAAGAATGCTTTAGGTGCTGGTTATATTTTTTAATTCATTCATTATTCTACTGAAAATTATTATGAGGGAGGAATATATGCTTGTATGAATTGCAATAATATCAAGTTTCCTCTCTATGTGCTTAAAATTTTGAAGTTATGCTTGTTTTACCTTCCTATGCAAGTTGATTCTTGTTCCACAAGTTGTTTGCTCACAAAATACCTATGCATAGGAAGTATGTTAGACTTAAATGTGCTATTCATATTCTTCATGATGCTCTTTTTATGTTACAATTCTTATCTTTTATGTGAGCATCATTGAAATCATCATGCCTAGCTAGGGGCATTCAACGATAGCGCTTGTTGGGAGGCAACCCAACATTATTTTAGTTCCTTGCTTTTTGATACTGCTTAGTAATAAATAATTCATCTATCCTCTGTTTAGATGTGGTTTTATGCTTTTAATTAGTGTTTGTGCCAAGTAGAACCTTTGGGAAGACTTGGGGAAAGTCTTGTTGATCATGCTGTAAAAAACAGAGACTTTAGCGCTCACGAGAATTGCTGCCATTTTTATTTCGAGAGTGATATTTAGTTAATTATTTTTGGAGATGATTAATAGATAAATTTCTCAGGTCCGTCAATTTATTTGAGAATTTTATGAGTTCCATAAGTATACGTTTGATCCAGATTACTACAGACTGTTCTGTTTTTGACAGATTCTGTTTTTCATGTGTTGTTTACTTATTTTGATGAATCTATGGCTAGTAAAATAGTTTATAAACCATAGATAAGTTGGAATACAGTAGGTTTAATACCAATATAAATAAAGAATGAGTTCATTGCAGTAACTTGAAGTGGTGATTTACTTTCTTATACTAACGGAGCTTACGAGTTTTCTGTTAAGTTTTGTGTTGTGAAGTTTTCAAGTTTTGGGTAAGGATTCGATGGACTATGGAATAAGGAGTGGCAAGAGCCTAATCTTGGGGATTCCCAAGGCACCCCAAGGTAATATTCAAGGACAACCAAGAGACTAAGCTTGGGGATGCTCCGGAAGGCAACTCCTCTTTCGTCTTCGTTCATCGGTAACTTTACTTGGAGCTATATTTTTATTCACCACATGATATGTGTTCTGCTTGGAGCGTCAGTTTATTTTGTTAGGATTTTCTTGCTGTTATTTAGAACAATGTTTTGCATCTTTTATTTCAATAAAAGTGGCATTGATAGCCTTTACTATGCCTATGTTACAAGTATACATGTTGCTGTTTGAAAACAGAAAGTTTACCGCTGTTGCAACAATTCCCTAGAAAAGTCAGAATGTGATAAATGTTGAAACCTTTTGCATATTAAGCTCTGATAAATTTACTACAGTAGGAATTTTATTTCATATTTTTTTGGAGCTAGGGAAGTATGGATGTTGCTGCTTTCTTTACAGACTATCCTGTTTAGGCAGATTGCTGTTATGTTTGCATTGTTTGCATATGTTTGCTTCTTTAATGATTCTATTTGAGGATAGGGCTATTAAATATGCAGATGCATTTAGTATGAAATGTTGAATAATAATTTTAGTGATTTGCTACAGTAGAGTATAATAAGGTTTTGGCAATGGTTTATACTAACTTATCTCACGAGTCCTTGTTGAGTTTTGTGTGGATGAAGCTTTTGCGATTTAGGGAGACCGTGATATGAGAGGAATTAAGGAGACACAAAAGCTAAAGATTGGGGATGCCCAAGGCACCCCAAGATAATATTTCAAGAAGTCTCAAGCGTCTAAGGTTGGGGATGCCCCGGTTGGCATCCCACCTTTCTGCTTCAACAACTATCGGTTAGTATCGGTTGATCCTAAGTTTTTGCTTCTTCACATGATGTTTGCCATTCTTAGAATGTCATTTTATTTTGGTTTTCTTGCTGTTTGAATAAAATACCAAGATCTGAAATTATTAAATGTTAGAGAATCTTCACATGCTTGCATAATTATTCAACTACTCATTGATCTTCACTTATATCTTTCGGAGTAGTTTGTTGTTGCTCTAGTGCTTCACTTATATCTTTTAGAGCATGGTGGTAGTTTTATTTTGAAGAAATAGATGAACTCTCATGCTTCACTTATATTATTTTGAGAGTCTTAAATAGTAGGGTAATTTGCTTAAAATCGTAATATGGTAGGTATTCAAGAATAATAAAATTCTCTTATGAGTGTGTTGAATACTATGAGAAGTTTGATACTTGATAATTGTTTTGAGATATGAGGATGGTGATATTAGAGTCATGCTAGTTGAGTGGTTATGAATTTGAGAAATACTTGTGTTAAAGTTTGTGATTCCCGTAGCATGCACGTATGGTGAACCGTTATGTAACAAAGTCGGAGCATGAGGTGTTTATTGATTGTCTTCCTTATGAGTGGCGGTCCGGGACGAGCGATGGTCTTTTCCTACCAATCTATCCCCCTAGGAGCATGCGCGTAATACTTTTCTTTGATAACTTCTAGATTTTTGCAATAAGTATGTGAGTTCTTTATGACTAATGTTGAGTCAATCGATTATACGCACTCTCACCCTTCCACTATTGCTAGCCTCTCTAGTACCGCGCAACTTTCGCCGGTACCATAAACCCACCATATACCTTCCTCAAAACAGCCACCATACCTACCTATTATGGCATTTCCATAGCCATTCCGAGATATATTGCCATGCAACTTTCCACCACCTAGTTCATCATGACACATTCATCATTGTCATATTGCTTAGCATGATCATGTAGTTGACATAGTATTTGTGGCAAAGCCACCGTTCACAATTCTTTCATACTTGTCACTCTTGATTCATTGCATATCCCGGTACACCGCCGGAGGCATCCATATAGAGTCATACTTTGTTCTAGTATCGAGTTGTATCATTGAGTTGTAAATAAATAGAAGTGTGATGATCATCATTCAATAGATAATTGTCCCAAAAAAAAGAGAAAGGCCAAAGAAAAAAAAGAAGGCCCCCCAAAAAAGAAAATAAATAAAAAGGGGCAATGCTACTATCCTTTTTTCCACACTTGTGCTTCAAAGTAGCACCATGATATAGCAAGTCTCATATATTGTGCTTCAAAGTAGCACCATGTTCTTCATATAGAGAGTCTCATATGTTGTCACTTTAATATACTAGTGGGAATCTTTCATTATATAACTTGGCTTGTATATTCCAATGATGGGCTTCCTCAAAATGCCCTAGGTCTTCGTGAGCAAGCAAGTTGGATGCACACCCACTAGTTTCTTTTGTTGAGCTTTCATACATTTATAGCTCTAGTGCATCCGTTGCATGGCAATCCCTACTCACTCAGATTGATATCTATTGATGGGCATCTCCATAGCCCGTTGATACGCCTAGTTGATGTGAGACTATCTTCTCCTTTTTTGTCTTCTCCACAACCACCATTCTGTTCCACCTATAGTGCTATGTCCATGGCTCACTCTCATGTATTGCGTGAAGATTGAAAAGGTTTGAGAACATTAAAAGTATGAAACAATTGCATGGCTTGTCATCGGGGTTGTGCATGATTTAAATATTTTGTGTGGTGAAGATGGAGCATAGCCAGACTATATGATTTTGTAGGGATAGCTCTCTTTGGCCATGTTATTTTGAGAAGACATGATTGCTTAGTTGGTATGCTTGAAGTATTATTATTTCTATGTCAATATGAACTTTTGTCTTGAATCTTTCGGATCTGAATATACATATCACAAGTAATAAGGATTACATTGAAATTATGCCAACTAGGATTCCACATAAAAAATTATCTTTTTTATCATTTACCTACTCGAGGACGAGCAGGAATTAAGCTTGGGGTTGCTTGATACGTCTCCAACATATCTATAATTTTTGATTGCTCCATGCTATATTATCTACTGTTTTGGGCAATATTGGGCTTTATTATCCACTTTTATATTACTTTTAGGATTAACCTATTAACCGGAGGCCCAGCCCAGATTTGCTGTTTTATGCCTATTTCAGTGTTTTGAAGAAAAGGAATATCAGATGGAGTCGAAACGGAACGAAATCAACTGGAGAAGTTATTTTTGGAAGGAAACACACCTGATGGACTTGGACCCCATGTCAGAAGATACGGGAGCTGCCCACGAGGGTGGGGGCGCCCCCCCTAGGGTGCGCCCCCTGCCTCGTGGGGCCCCCGTGGCTCCCCTAACGTACCTCCTGCACCCATATATACCTACGTGACATAAAACTTCCAAAACACAAGATAGATCGGGAGTTCCGCCGCTAGAAGCCTCCATAGCCACCGAAAACCAATCTAGACCCGTTCCGGAGGGGGCAATCCTTCTCCGGTGGCCATCTTCATCATCCCGGTGCTCTCCATGACGAGGAGGGAGTAGTTCTCCCTCGGGGCTGAGGGTATGTACCAGTAGCTATATGTTTGATCTCTCTCTCTCGTGTTCTTGAGATGATACGATCTTGATGTATCGCAAGCTTTGGTATTATATTTGGATCCTATGATGTTTTCTCCCCCCTCTACTCTCTTGTAATGAATAGAGTTTCCCCTTTTGAAGTAATCTTATCGGATTGAGTCTTTAAAGACTTGAGAACACTTGATGTATGTCTTGACGTGAATATCTGTGGTGACAATGGGATATCACATGCCACTTGATCTATGTTTTGGTGACCAACTTGTGGGTTTCGTGACATTGGGAACCTATGCATAGGGGTTGGCACACATTTTCGTCGTCATTCTCCGGTAGAACTTTGGGGCACTTTTGAGGTCCTTTGTGTTGGTTTAATAGATGAATCTGAGACTGTGTGATGCATATCATATAATCATACCCACGGATACTTGTGGTGACATTGGAATATCTAGGTGACATTAGGGTTTTGATTGATTTGTGTCTTAAGGTGTTATTCTAGTACGAACTCTAGGGCTGTTTGTGACACTTATAGGAATAGCCCACTGGATTGATTGGAAAGAATAACTTTGAGGTGGTTTCATACACTACCATAATCTCTTCGTTTGTTGTCCGCTATTAGTGAGTTTGGAGTGACTCTTTGCTGCATGTTGAGGGATAGTTATGTGATCCAATTATGTTAGTATTGTTGAGAGGACTTACACTAGTGAAAGTATGAACCCTAGGCCTTGTTTACACACATTGCAATACCGTTTACGCTCACTTTTATCACTTGCTACCTTGCTGTTTTTATTATTTCAGATTACAAATACCTTTATCTACTATCCATATACCACTTGTATCACCATCTCTTCGCCGAACTAGTGCACCTATACAATTTACCATTGTATTGGGTGTGTTGGGGACACAAGAGACTCTTTGTTATTTGGTTGCAGGGTTGTTTGAGAGAGACCATCATCATCCTACGCCTCCTATGGATTGATAAACCTTAGGTCATCCACTTGAGGGAAATTTGCTACTGTCCTACAAACCTCTGCACTTGGAGGCCCAACAACGTCTACAAGAAGAAGGTTGTGTAGTAGACATCAGTATTCGTGAGTTGCATGATCTCATAGTCATGGGAACATGTATAGCTTATGGAGAAAGCAATAGCAGTAAACTTAAACGATCACCGTGCTAAGCTAACGGATGGGTCAAGTCAATCACATCATTTTCTAATGATGTGATCCCGTTAATCAAATGACAACTCATGTCTATGGTCAGGAAACATAACCATCATTGATTCAACGAGCTAGTCAAGTAGAGGCATACTAGTGACACTCTGTTTGTCTATGTATTCACACATGTACTAAGTTTCCGGTTAATACAATTCTAGCATGAATAATAAACATTTATCATGATATAAGGAAATATAAATAACAACTTTATTACTGCCTCTAGGGCATATTTCCTTCAAATCACTCATAGACAATTAGCAAACTATTGTGAACATCACGTGTTTGTTTGTTGTGTTGAAACCCAGAAGGTCTATGAGGCGCTCGAGGATTCGGATTGGCTTAATGCCATGCATGAAGAACTCAACAACTTCGAGCACAATAAGGTGTGCAGATTGGTGCCAAGGCCAACGGGGAACCATAATGTCATAGGAACCAAGTGGGTATTCAAGAACAAGCAAGATGCTCATGGAATTATCGTCCGCAACAAGGCTCGTTTGGTAGCACAAGGCTACTCCCAAGTCGAGGGTATCAACTACGGTGAAACCTTTGCTCCCATTGCTCGCCTTGAATCTATTCGTTTGTTGATTGCTTATGCCTCTCATCATAACTTCAAGTTGCAACAAATGGATGTGAAGAGTGCTTTTCTTAATGGTCCTATTAATGAGTTGGTGTATGTCAAACAACCCACGGGGTACGAGGATCCCTATTTCCCCAATCATGTGTACCAACTCGATAAGGCATGATATGGCCTTAAAGAAGCCCCACGTGCGTGGTATGAGCACCTTACCGAGTTGTTGGAAGATCGTGGGTTTGAAATTAGGAAAATCGACCCACTCTTTTTACTAAGGTCAAAGGGGAATTGTTCGTATGGCAACTATTTGTTGATGATATTATCTTTGGTTTCCCTAACAAAGCTTTGAATGAGGAATTTGCCACTCTCATGACCTCAAAGTTCAAGATGTCCATGATGGGAGAGTTGAAATTCTTTCTCGGGTTCGAAATCAAGCAAAGAAGAGAAGGAATCTTCATCAACCAAGCCAAATACACTCAAGACATGCTTAAGAGATTCAAGCTAAGTGATGTCAAGCCGGCTTCCACTCCAATGCCCGTCAAATGCCAACTTGACATAGATCCCAATGGAAAGGTGGTGGATCAAAAGTTATATCGCTCCATGATTGGCTCCTTGCTTTACCTTTGTGCATCTAGACTGGATATCTTGTTGAGTGTGGGAATTTGTGCACGGTTTCAAGCCGCACCTAAGGAAAGCCTCTATGTGGCGGTCAAGCGAATATTTCGATATTTGGCTCATACTCCAAATTTGGGTTATGGTACCCAAGAGGAGCAAACTTCAACCTTGTGAGCTTTTCGGACTCGGATTGGGCGGGAGACAAAGTGGATAGGAAGGCAACTTCCAGAGGGTGCCAATTACTTGGTTGCTCTTTGGTGAGTTGTTCTTCTAAGAAGCAAAGTTGTGTGTCTCTCTCGTCCACCGAAGCAGAGTATGTGGCCTCCGGTAGTTGTTGTGCACAACTTCGATGGATGAGGCAGACTTTAAAGGATGATGGTGTCACTTGTGACAAAGTGCCTCTTTGGTGTGACAATGAAAGTGCCATCAAGATTTCTCTCAACCCGGTGCAACACTTCAAGATGAAGCATATTGATATTCCGTATCACTTCATCCGGGATCACATTTGGCAAGGCGAGATCGAGCTCAACTATGTCAACACTCATGATAACCTTGCAGATATCTTCACGAAGCCCTTGGATGAAGCAAGATTTCGCGAGTTAAGCATGAGCAAAATAACATTGATTCGACCAATGTGGATTTAACCCTTGCACACCCCACCATACTCATCCTGATGTCTTGTTTAGGCGTAGGCATGGACATAGGGGAAGTGTTGTTCTCTCAATGAACTCTTCCTCCCCCCATTATACATAAATTGATCAACTCTTTCACATTAGCCATTTTTTATGGTACCTGTGCTTCAAAGACGAGTTTTGGTCATGGGCCTAAGGATAATTCTTCGCGGTGCCATACCAATTGACTCAAACATAGGTGGCTCCGGCCACCGCCCAGTTTTTGGAGAGGTTGTCTCTTGTGTTTGGTCGTTGTTGTCTTTTGCCTTTTTTTCTTCGAGCTGAACTTGTTGTTGAGTTGCCTCGTGTGTTACCTATTTTGTGTGTCCAGTTGCTTGAAGGTTGCATTGCAAAGGCCGTGTTCCTCTCTTTTTGCGGAACTTGCACTTTCTTGGGGGTACGGTACTGTCGTGTCGAGCCACGGTACTACCGCAGGAGGTGGGTTGCTCTGTGCATAGACAGATGCATCCTAGGCATGGTACTACCGCTTCCATCACCGTAGTAATTTTTGTTGCCGCTGGAAGAGCGGTACTACCGCCCAGTGAGCGGTACTTCCGCCCGGGCGGTACTACCGCAAGGACCTGCGGTACTACCGCGCCGTCACGAGTGGGGCAGGGGGAGTTCCAACTCCCCCATACACATTCATCTCTTTTCCCCACCCCGTCTCTCTCTCCTACCCAAGAACAGCACCGGAGGACCTTGTCGGATCTCTGTCTACGGCCGCTCTCCTCGCATTCCGACCGGTGGGATTGTTCCCCACCTCGCCCTCTTGCCATGGACTCCGACATTTCCCCAAGTCCTTCACTTTTTGTTCCGTTCTTGTGCTTCTAGGTCTTGGGGAGATTCATGTGTAGTTCATGTGATTTTTGGCTAAATTTATGCAAGAAGGGATTGTAGGAGAGTGCTAGTGCGGTAGGCATGCTATTTGGAGTGATACAACAGCATAGTTTGATCAACGGTAGTACCAATTTAGTTTTGCGGTTTTTTCTAGATCCGGCTCTGTTTGTGCGTGGGGATTTCAAATCTACGCGGTACTACCGCTCCTCCAGGAGCGGTACTACCGCATGCTCGCCCACGCACTGTCCTCGTGCGGTACTACCGCTTCGTTGGAGCGGTACTACCGCCCGGTGGGCGGAAGTAAAAAATTACTTCCGCTCCAGGCGCCGTAGTACCGTGCCACCCTGGCACAGTACTACCATGGCTCAAGCGGATGTAATTTTTTACATCCATAGGCCCATCCGCTACTACCATAGAATTGCAAACTATGTTGTTTTGTCCTTCCAAATCTCGTGTTTGCTTGTTTCATTTGGTTTTGGCACTCGTGTTTTCAATAATCCTTCTCAGTTTTCTCATGCTTGCGTTGTGTGTCATAGGTGGTTTCTCCGGTTCCAATGTCCTTTGTTCGAATCCCAGCCATGACACAGGCTTGAAGTGCCCGCGCAACCAAGAGGAGGCTCCAGAGGGCTCCAATGCCCTCTAACACAGAACCAAGTCCACCGCCACCAAGACCAAGGAGCCATCAATGGGCATGGATGAGATACCTCTAGCCGAGTTTATCGCTCGTAGGAAGATCAACCCCTATGTGAAGCCCCATGAGAATTTCAGGGGGAATGATCTGTTTTGGACCAAGCAACATAATCTTATCTTCTTGGATGTGATCAAGGGCAAGCAGAACATCTACGTGGATGTGCACTCGATTGACATGGTTCATATCAGGAAGGATAGCAACAGGGCCTACTTTGGAGAGTCTCTCGACCTAATAGAGTAGTTTGGCATTGAGGATTTGCTCACGTTCCACATGGACTTTGACCCTAAGGTCATGGCTCGGTTCTTCGCATCAGTTCACTTCCATACGGATGAGGAGCGCACCATGACATGGATGACCAATGGGTAGCCGATGACCGCTAAGTGGAAGGAGTTTATGGCAATGCTCCACGTTCGTGATGAGGGGCTCAATGCACCCGTTGGTGTTCTCCCACATGCCAACCCCGAGTCGGCCAACAAGGACAAGCTTTAGCCATACCTTGTTGAGAAGAAGCTTGCCAATGACAAGAAGACATGGGTGCTGAATCCATTCCTTGACATCATGCACCGGATCTTCCGCAACACACTCTTCCCGCGCATTGGTGACAAGGATAAGGTGCATGCTTATCTTTTGGACCTGATGCTCATCTGTGAGAAGGCGCGTCTCCAACAGACGGAACCACTTGATGTCTCACATATCATGTGGTGTGAGCTGCAGTTTGTCGTGTTCAACCGTAAGGTATCCATCTGTGGACCTTACCTGCATCTCTTGATCTCAAGGACTTGGGAGAAGCTCTATCCCAATGAATATTTTGTTGCCCCCAACTGGACTCTTCATGAGCCCATCAAGCTACACATCAAGAGAAAGTGGGCTAACACCACTACCCGTGCTGAGGCAGAGGCTGCTAGGATGGACATGGATGAGGATGAGCTCGAGGAGGAGGAGGCGGATGAGGACAGTTCTGATGGATACTCTCCCCCATCTTCTGAGCTCACTTGGGCTAAGATGCTGAAGAACAAGATGAAGGCTCTGTTCTGCATGCAGGCCAAGGGACAGTACAAGTCCCATGTTGCTCAGAAGGAGAGTCGCTGACGTGACAAGAGGATCTTGAGGACGTTTGGCGAGCACGTGTCGAGCGGGTCTGAGAGGGTCATCACTCCTGAGGCTGCCTGGATGGAGAAGTAGGGCTACTAAGGGAGTCCTGGATTTGGGGGTATCAGGACAGCCGGATTATATCCTTTGGCCGGACTGTTAGACTATGAAGATACAGGATTGAAGACTTCGTCTCGTGTCCGGATCGGACTCTACTTGGCGTGGAAGGCAAGCTAGGCAATACGGATATGGATATCTCCTCCTTTGTAACCGACCTTGTGTAACCCTAACCTCTCCGGTGTCTATATAAGCCGGAGGGTTTTAGTCCGTAGGACACAACAACTACAACATACAATCATACCATAGGCTAGCTTCTAGGGTTTAGCCTCTCCGATCTTGTGGTAGATCTACTCTTGTACTACCCATATCATCAATATTAATCAAGCGGGACGTAGGGTTTTACCTCCATCAAGAGGGCCCGAACCTGGGTAAAACATTGTGTCCCCTGCCTCCTGTTACCATCTGCCTTAGACGCACAGTTCGGGACCCCCTACCCGAGATCCGCCGGTTTTGACACCGACATTGGTGCTTTCATTGAGAGTTCCTTTGTGCTAGAAGGAAGGATGTCTCGTCTCGTCTTTAAAGATGGTACTACTATTGGGGGAGCTTTGGCTGTCGGCCAAACTCTCCAGCTAGGCGGGTTCATTATGACTGCTTGTTCGGCCGCCACGCTGATGATGAATTCTCGGGTCATCAAAAACAGCCTCCACGTCAAATCGGCACTCGCCGAATAGATGGATCCAATGGAGCTCTCCTCCTTAAACGAGCTCTTGGATCACATCACCGCCTCAGGAGTCGCTATGGACTATGATCGGATTGGGCTTAAACCCGATCAAAGCGAGATTAATTCTCCACCGGTCACCCATCATGTTGCGGTGGTGGAGGAACAATGCAGTGACCTCTCCTCTATCCTGAGGACCAAATATGTCCGGATTCCCGAGCTCTCCGAGCCGGACGCCCGTTCGCGGGAGGACAACTTCCAATCCCTGAACTTAGAGTTAGGCAGCGGACCAGGATTAGCGGGTAACATCCCGGAACCGGAACTTCCAAAATTGGAAACTCCTCGGCCCCTGGATCCCAGATCGGGTAGGGGTTTGGATTCAATTCCACCCACCCACCCAAACACAAGCGACCTTTCCCATATCAGGCAAGAGCCCCAGGAAACAGTACATCATTACTAGGCCAGATTCCTCCTTGCGATGAACAAGGTTAAGGACTGTCGCGAGGAAGACGCAATCTTATTCTTCCGCAATAATTGCAGCGACAAGGGAATCCTTAACGCCATAAATCGCCGTGAGATAACATGCTTCGCTAACTTGGCGTCCATAGTACAAAAGTACTATGCGATGGAAAGTTCCTGGAAAACTGAAACAAACTTTTGGGATAATCCGGCCCTAAACACAAACCCAGTCCGAAATAAAAGGGTGCATTATCACAATACACCCGGGTTAACTACCAAAAAGCAAAAACCCTCTACGGGGCAAGGAACCATACTGGAGGGATGGCTCAACGGACCCTGCAAAATTCATAGCACGATGGATATGATACCAACGCACAGCCTTAGAGCATGTTGGATACTCCGGCAGGTGGCCAAAAGTGGTGAGGATCTTCTTATCCCACATACCACAGAGCACCATCCAGTGGATAACAATACGGTGTTAACAGTGTTCGAGACCTTTGCGTCAAATAACAGGCACAAGCGAACACTCCGCAGCACGGCCGAAATCTGCCACGTAGTAGCAACAAATCCATGGACTGACACGGCTATTACCTTCAATGCCAGTGATGATCCCAAATTCTGAACAACCCGAGCACTAGCCGCACTGGTCCTCGGTCCAATCGTGGACGGCTTTCGACTCACCAAAGTACTCATGGACGGCGGCAGCGGACTAAACCTCATTTATGAGGAAACCCTTCAAAAGATGGAAATAGACTGGAACCGCATCGAGCAAAGTAGCACAACCTTTAGGGGAATTATCCCCAGTCGGGAAGCACGCTGTGCTGGGAAAATCACACTAGATGTGGTATTCGGCACGCCGGACAATTACAGGTCCGAAGAAATTACATTCCAAGTGGCCCCGTTCAGCAGTGTCTATCACACTCTTTTAGGACGGGAGGCGTTCTAGCGTACCCCATTATGTGTACATGAAGCTTAAAATGCCCGGACCCAACGGAATCATCACTCTCGCCAGTGATACGGACACAGCACTCCGCGCCGAAAACAAAACAACGGCATTAGCCCTCGAGGCATTATCCGAAGCCCTCTCGGCCGAGGAGTTAACCACGCTACGCTCCACAGTGGACAGGGACGATGTGATACTCGACAAGAGATCCAAATCCACCTCCTTTAAACCAGCGGATGAAATAGTCAAATTCCAAGTCCACCCAACGGACCCTACCAAAACAGGCTCCATCGGGGCACAGTTAAACCCCGCTGTGGACGCCGCACTACGAGAGTTCCTGCGCGAGAATTGGGACATATTCGCCTGGCATCCTTCAGACATGCCAGGAATCCCATGCAGGCTGGCCGAGCATAGCCTCAATATCCTAAAGGGATTCAAGCCGGTCAAGCAAGCTCTTCGGTGTTTCTCTGAACCTAAGAGGCAGGCCATGGGAGAAGAACTAGCCAAGTTATTGGAGGCCGGATTCATCAGAGAAATAAAACATCCGTACTGGCTAGCAAACCTAGTGATGGTACAAAAGAAGGACAAATCCTAGCGCCTTTGCATCGATTTCAAAGACCTCAATAAAGCTTGCCCAAAGGATCCCTTCCCCCTCCCACGCATCGATCAAATCATTGATGCTACCGTAGGACACGAGTCATTGTGTTTCCTCGACGCATACTCCGGTTACCACCAAATCAAGATGGCGGAGTCCGACCAAGCCGCAACGGCATTCATCACACCATATGGTCCCTTCTGTTTCAACACAATGCCTTTTGGGCTCAAAAATGCCGCGTAACATATCAGCGCATGATTCAGACATGCCTGGAGAAACAAATTGGCAAAACAGTAGAGGCATACGTAGATGATGTGGTCGTCAAAACCAAACACGTCGACTCTTTGATAGATGACTTGGGGCTCACATTCGACAACCTCCGAACATATGACATCAAGCTCAATCCGGAAAAATGCTTTTTGGCGTACCAGCCAGAAAGCTCCTGGGATTTATTGTCTCCAGTAGAGGTATCGAAGCTAATCCGGCCAAAATCCGAGCGTTGTCACAGTTGGCTACCCCAACAGACCTCAAACAAATCCAGAAGCTAACTGGATGCGTGGCGGCTCTAAGCCGCTTTATCTCCCGCTTGGGAGAAAAGGATTTACCCCTTTATCGCCTCCTTCGGCACACCGAACACTTTGAGTGGATGGACGCAGCCACAACCGGATTGGAAGAAATAAAGGCCATTCTGGCAACCAACCCGATCCTGCCGCACCAAACATCGGCGAACCAATGATGTTGTACATTGCGGCAGCTCATCAAGTTGTAAGCGCGGTGCTCGTTGTCGAACGGGAAGCGGACGGACACAAATTCCCTCTTCAAAAGCAGGTATACTATGTATCCACTGTCCTCACTCCATGCAAATCACGGTACCCGCATTACCAAAAAATAGCATATGCGGTATTCATGGCATCGCGGAAACTGCGACACTACTTTCAAGAGTGTTCGATTACAGTAGCCTCAGAAGTGCCACTTAATGATATTATCAACAACCGCGACGCTATGGGCCGGATTGCCAAATGGGCCATTGAGCTCCTCCCATTCGACATAACATACAAACCTCGCAGAGCCATTAAATCACAAGTACTGGCCGACTTCGTTGCTGAATGGACGGAGGTCGAAATCCCTAAAGAGTACGGCGCATACTCCAATTGGATCATGCACTTCGACGGTTCTAAAATGCTGGCCGGTCTAGGGGCTGGCGTCGTCCTGAGGTCCCCAACTGGAGATACCGTTTGGTACATACTGCAAATATTGTATACAGATTCCAACAATGGAACCGAATATGAAGCTCTGTTGCATGGTCTTCGGATGGCAGTCTCCATGGGCATTCAATGCCTGGAGGTGCGTGGGGATTCAAACCTCGCAATATCCCAAATAAACAGAGATTTTGATGCCAAGGATCCGAAAATGGCGGCCTATCGAAATGCCGTCCTAAAAATGTCAGCTCGGTTCGAGGGACTCGAATTTCACCATGTGGATCGGGAAAACAATCAGGCGGCGGATATCCTAGCCCGCATAGGCGCAAAACGCGACGCGGTCCCCCCCCCCCCAACATATTTCTGAAAGGCTCTTCAAGCCATCCGTAGCATGGGAAGGGGACACCGGTAACAACAGTCGAAACCCGGCCAAAATACCCGATTCCGAACTCTCTGACACAATCGGAGGCTCCGCCACCGAAATAACACCTTCAGCCCATGAAATAATGGCCATTATTGCCCCGTGGACAGAACCATTCCTGGCCTACCTAACTAGACAGGAACTTCCGGAGGACCAAAATGAGGCACGCTACATAGTGCAGCGATCCAAGGCCTACAGGGTCCATGAGGGAGAATTGTACAAGGATAGCACTACTGGAGTCCTTCAAAGGTGCATCTCCGAAGAGGAAGGGCGGAATCTTTTGGCAGAAATTCACGCCGGACTCGGCGGTCATCACACCGCAGCCCGGGCTCTTGTAAGCAAGGCCTTCCGTACAGGATTCTATTGGCCAATGGCCCGGGCAGATGCACAGGACTTGGTCCAACGTTGCGCCGGTTGCCAGCTCTTTGCAAACCAAAGCCACATGCCACCCACCGCCCTCCAAACAATCCCCATTACATGGCCCTTTGTGGTCTGGGGGCTTGACATGGTTGGACCCCTTAAAGGGGGAACCCACAAGAAAAAATACTTATTGGTCATGGTGGATAAATTTACCAAATGGATAGAGGCCAAACCGGTTAAAACAGCCGAATCCGGACCGGTGATAGATTTCATATCCGGGGTTGTACACCGTTACAGCGTCCCCCATAGCATCATCACTGATAACGGCACGAACTTCATGGCCGACGAGGTAAAACTCTGGTGCAGCAAAATGGGCATCAAGCTCGATTATGCTTCAGTCTATCACCCACAAACCAACGGTCAAGTCGAACGAGCAAATGATATTATAATGAGCGGCATTAAACCCAGATTAGTGCGTTCCTTAACGGAGTCTGACACGCACTGGGTAAAGGAGCTCGACTCCGTACTCTGGGGGCTGCGGATCACGCCGAATCGTAGTACCGGATATACACCGTTTTTATGGTGTACGGCACAGAGGCAGTCTTGCCCTGTGACATAATTCATGACTCACCTTGAGTGCGCATGTATGAAGAAAGAGAAGATGAGCTCGATCGGCAGGACAGTCTGGACACCTTGGAGGAAGAGCACGATGTAGCCAAAGCCCGTTCCGCATTTTATCAGCAACAGGCTCGCAGATACCAAAGCAGAGAAGTACGGGCCAAAACTTATAACGTTGGCGAACTAGTTCTACGCCTGCCGGATAAGAAAAAGAACAAGCTCGAGCCCAAATGGGAAGGTCCCTTCATTATTGACCAAGTTCTGACCGGTGGAGCGTACCGACTGTGGGACGCATCGACTATTCGACTCGAGGCTGAACCCATGGAACACGACCAGGCTCCGAAGATTCTAGGCCTAGCACCGGACTCTATGTTAGTCCCCTCCCTTTGTCCATTTTCTGCATATACATCATCTGTCTTGTTTCCCTTTCTTTCTTTCTCTTATTATTTCTCTAGGCCTTCAAGGGTCACCTTGTGCCTCACTTGTACATTACAGATGCGCTAGCCGCACTCTCCATACCTGGGGGCTTCTTTCACAGAAGCTTAAATTATTTACCTGGGCCTCACGCCCAACACATGTGTTATACTTCCGCATGTACCTTTTTTCACCATTATATGCATCGATATGAGTTAAGTTTTGGCCAAGCTGGTTTGCCTGGCTCTTGTATTTATGCCCTACATTCCCGTTAATTCGGCTAGGGCATAAGGGGAGCACCTCCGCGATTGTTACTGCCAGGTCAGCCGGATGTGTACCTCACACTGGGTGAAGCCGAAAGCTAGCGTTCTTAAGGGAATATTCGGTCGGTGAACAAAAGATGATTTTTATTTATTGTCCATATCTGCCCCCAGATGCTTTTGCTGTGTTTCTTATCGTAGTCCGGACATGCACTTTAGGGCATGCTTACCCAGGGAAAGGAACCCTTAACGGAACTATTCTCCCTGGAAGATGTTTCTTACTACCCATGTAATATAACATAACTAGTTGGGCACTTGTCTAATAAAGCACTAATGACCCCTACGCCTGGTCTCCACGCATACCCTGGTTCTTATATAACTGAGCGGGTATTCGGATTCACTCCGGACTATCGGGCCCGGAGGTTGAACCAAAAAGGTCCACAACGACAAATGATCTACAATCCGGCTAGAAGGCATTATACATGTCACTGTAATTACATAGTCATGCAGACTGACTAAACTCCTCCTCTATACCATCCAACAGGCGGTCTAGCTTACAATCCTGTTGGGAATACTTTGCGGCTAATTCTACTTGCCCATAAACTAAGCTAACGGGGATCTCTTTTCCGTCGGGCCCCACAGGTCCGACCTCGGCCATGTGATTTGGGTCTGCCTTGGTATACCGAGTCTTCACCATGGCCCAGGCCTCTCTGGCACCCTGTTGGCAGGCCGATATCCTCCATAATCGGAGGCGCCGCCGTGCTCCCTTGAGCTTCTCTATAAGCTCAGCAACACCCTCTGGTAGGGAGACAGATGGCCACAAGGCCTGGGCAACACCTTGCATCACCTGCCGAACTTGTTCGTGCAGATGTGACAGCTCGGATAGAAGATCACCCGTAGACCCGGGCATTTCCTCCGCGGGACGAACCGTCAGCATACCTACAGACATAACACTGTTAGTCGGCTTCTTTGCCGAATTCCTTTAAAAGGATTCGTTCAAGCACTTACTGAAAATGCCACGCCGAAGCCGCTTATTCTCCTTCTCGGAGTCGGCAAGTTGGCCCCGAACGTCTTTTAGTTCCACGCTCAGCTTAATATTGGCGTCTTAGAGATTGTTTTTCTCCCTCCTAACCTCAATCAGCATGCGTTTGCCAGCCTCTAGCTGTCACATAACATGCTAGTCCTCCGGATTTTCTCCGGATTCATCTGCAACATCTGTCATTAGATTTGCAGCCATGCCGCACATTATATGGTAACCATTACTCTTTAAAATAAATGTTACCAGCAGGTGACTTTTTCGGTTCCTGCAATGCGGCCACAGCAGCCCGCAGTTGGATCTTGCATTCCTCTAGCTCCTGTGTTAGCCTAGTATTCTTCTCTGTAAGAACCTGCACAAATAAGATGATCCTTAAATCAGTTCTGCTAACTGTTTCAAGTCTCTGGCTAGGCCATCTTGAGCAGCACGGAGGTACGCCTCTCTGGAATTGAAGGCATCAAATGCCTCTGGTGAGAAACAAGCGTCCCGGAGTACGGCCGGGCGGCGCCTATGGTTCATGGCGCTTTCCACTTCTGAGTTAGTAGTGGATAACCTATCTGCATCCTCTGTAGAGGGATTATCCGGCGCTTGCCCCATATCGGCTTCCGCCTCTATGTCCGGTCCTAGCACCCGGCTGGTGGAAGCATGATTAGTAACATCGCTGGACATATTCCGGTGAGCGTTTTTTCTATTAAAGAAACATGGGCGTCATTATATTTCAAGAGAGACAACAACCACAGAGCGGGGTTTGTTATACCTTTGCGCTGGCGTCTCCGTCCTGACCGCCTTCCTTTTTGGCCCACCCGGCCTCGGTGCCTCCTGTTGGCGTGTTGCCATGTGCTCGGCAGGGCGCCCCGAATGCCTTCCCTGTAAGATGCCATGTGTATATGGTGGGTGATGTGTCTAAAAGGGGATCCTAGTTTTGGAGTTGGGATTTTTTGGTTTTTTACGTGCGATGCAGGGAGCAGTCCGGGATAGTCGGCCGTAATGGTCACCATGGCATCATCGCAGCTTAACTGATAGAACTGCCGGTGAGGGAGTCCTGGATTAGGGGGTGTTCGGGTAGCCGGACTATACCTTCAGCCGGACTCCTAGACTATGAAGATACAAGATTGAGGACTTCGTCCCGTGTCCGGATGGGACTTTCCTTGGCGTGGAAGGCAAGCTTGGCGATGCGGATATTCAAGATCTCCTACCATTGTAACCGACTCTGTGTAACCCTAACCCTATCCGGTGTCTATATAAACCAGAGGGTTGTAGTCCGTAAGCAATCAACTCCATATACAACAATCATACCATAGGCTAGCTTCTAGGGTTTAGCCTCCTTGATCTCGTGGTAGATCTACTCTTGTACTACCCATATCATCAATATTAATCAAGCAGGACGTAGGGTTTTACCTCCATCAAGAGGGCCCAAACCTGGGTAAAACATCGTGTTCCCTGCCTCCTGTTACCATCAGGCCTAGACGCACAGTTCGGGACCCACTACCCGAGATCTGCCGGTTTTGACACCGACATTGGTGCTTTCATTGAGAGTTCCTCTGTGTCGTCGCCTTTAGGCCCGATGGCTCCTTTGATCATCAACAACGATGCAGTCGAGGGTGAGACTTTGCTCCTCGGACAGATCTTCGTCTTCAGCGGCTTCACTCTGCGGGCCAATTCGCTCGGCCACCTGGAGTAGATCGAAAGCTACGCCCCTGGCCATCAGGTCAGGTTTGGAAGCCTAAATTACACGTCTGACATCCACCGGGACTTGATCATCGACGGATTCGAGCCATAGCCAAGCGCGCCGCACTGTCTCGATGGGCATGATATAGCTCTGCTGCCGAACAGCGCCTTGGAGGCCGCATACGCATTGGTTTCGACCATTGATTCGGAGCCTACTGCACCGATCGAGGATCAGCGTTTGGATGCTGCCTCAGGGGCTGCAATCTCAGAGGCGATCGAGCCGAACGCTAGCCCCGCACTCTGCACTACCCGTGACTCCGAGGATCCGGACTCCTCCCCGGACTCTGAACCCCCCGCACCCCTGCCAATCGAATCCGATTGGGCGCCGATAATGGAGTTCACCACCGCAGACATCTTTCAGCATTCGCCTTTTGGCGACATCTTGAATTCTCTTAAGTCTCTCTCTTTATCAGGAGAGCCCTGGCCGGACTACGGTCAGCGAGGGTGGAATACGGACGATGAGGAAATTCAAAGCCCACCCACCACCCACTTTGTAGCCACTGTCGACGATCTAACCGACATGCTTGACTTCAGCTCCGAAGACATCGACGGCATGGACGACGATGTAGGTGACGAACTGGAACCAGCACCTATAGGGCGCTGGAAGGCCACCTCGTCATATGACATATATATGGTGGACACTCCAAAAGATGGAGATGGCGATGGAACAGTGGGGGATGACGCCCCCAAGAAACAGCCAAAGCACCAGCGTCAGCGGCGCCGCTCTAAATCCTGCCAAAACAAAAACGGTGATTCCGGCACGGGAGATAATACTACCCCAGATAGCACCGAAGAACACCCACCTCAGCAAGATTCGGCACAGGAATATGGAGAAGCCAGCCCTCATGAGAGAGCGGCAGACCGAGAGGTCGAGGATGATAACTATACGCCTCCCTCCGAAGATGAGGCAAGCCTCAATGACGACGAATTCGTCATACCATCAGACCCCGCCGAACAAGAGCGT
The DNA here is from genome assembly GCF_002162155.2 of Triticum dicoccoides. Taxonomy (NCBI): domain Eukaryota; kingdom Viridiplantae; phylum Streptophyta; class Magnoliopsida; order Poales; family Poaceae; genus Triticum; species Triticum dicoccoides. The sequence goes on from NC_041392.1 coordinate 534,631,789, forward strand.
TTTAAACGCAGGCTTTTAGCCACGACAAGCAGCCTCAAGAAAAAGCAGCAACATCTTAGAGCTGCCCAAGATTTGCTAGCTGACAGATGGACTGAAGTCCTTGCGGCCGAAGAGTATAAACTTGAACGCCCCTCCAAGAGTTACCCGAAGCGCAGGCCGCTACCCCGATCAGAGGAGGAAGCACCTACATCACCAGCGCATGACATGGCAGACCGGCTACCTCGCGGCCATGATAGAGAGGCCTCTCGGCCCTCCACCCAAGCCATGCCCCGACGCCGCTCAACTAAGGCACGGGAAAATGCGCCTGACCTACGAGACATACTGGAGGATAAGGCAAGACAAACAAGATCGATCTATGGATCGCGCAGGCGCCCTACGGCATGTGAAAATGATCTTCACTCCAGATACAACAAATCCGGCCGGGCCGAACACAACAGACATAGATCTTCCGAGCTGCGTCGTGATATAGCCCAGTACAGAGGCGCCGCACACCCGCTATGCTTCACGAATGAAGTAATGGATCATAAAATCCCAGAGGGTTTCAAACCTGTAAACATCGAATCATACGATGGCACAACAGACCCGGCGGTATGGATCGAGGATTATCTCCTTCACATCCACATGGCATGCGGCGATGATCTACACGCCATCAAATACCTCCCGCTCAAACTTAAAGGACCGGCCCGGCATTGGCTTAACAGCTTGCCAGCAGACTCAATCGGTTCTTGGGAGGACCTGGAAGCTGGATGCCGACGACTTAAGCCACATAATTCAGCAGCCAGGGGAATCGGCCAGACAATTCTGGACATGGTTCCTAACAAAGAAAAACCAGATAGTCAACTGTCCGGACGCAGAGGCCCTAGCAGCCTTCAAGCATAACATCCGCGACGAGTGGCTTGCCCGGCACCTGGGGCAGGAAAAGCCGAAATCCATGGCAGCCCTCACGACACTCATGACCCGCTTTTGCACGGGAGAAGACAGCTGGCTAGCTCGCAGTAACAACTTATCAAAGAACCCTGGTAATTCGGATACCAAGGACAAAAGTGGCAGGACACATCGGAATAAGCAAAAACGCCGCGTCAACAGCGACAGCAATGAAGACACAACAGTCAATGCCAGATTCAAAGGCTATAAATCCGGTCAGTGGAAAAAGCCATTCAAAAAGAATAATCAGGGCCCGTCCAGTTTGGACCGAATACTCGATCGCTTGTGCCAGATACATGGCACCCCCGAAAGGCCAACCAATCACACTAACAGGGATTGTTGGGTGTTCAAGCAGGCATGCAAGTTAAGGGCCGAAAACAGAGACAAGGGGCTGCACAGCGACGACGAGGAGCCCAAGCCGCCGAACAACAATGGACAGAAGGGCTTTCCCCCACAAGTGCGAACAGTGAACATGATATACGCAACCCACATTCCCAAGCGGGAGCGGAAGGGTGCGCTACGAGACGTATACGCGATGGAGCCAGTCGCCCCAAAGTTCAACCCATGGTCCTCCTGCCCGATCACTTTTGATCGAAGGGACCATCCCACTAGAATCCGTCATGGCGGCTTCGCCGCATTGGTTCTCGGCCCAATCATCGACGGATTTCATCTCACAAGAGTCCTCATGGACGGCGGCAGTAGCCTGAACCTGCTTTATCAGGATACAGTGCGGAAAATGGGCATAGATCCCTCAAGGATTAAGCCCACAAGAACGACCTTTAAAGGCTTTATACCAGGTGTAGAAGCCAACTGTACAGGCTCAGTAACACTTGACGTGGTCTTCGAATCCCCGGACAATTTCCGAAGCGAAGAGTTAATCTTCGATATAGTCCCGTTTCATAGTGGCTATGACGCCCTGCTCGGACAAACCGCATTCGCAAAGTTTAATGCGGTGCCGCACTACGCATATCTCAAGCTCAAGATGCTAGGCCCTCAAGGAGTAATTACGGTCAACCGAAACACCGAACGCTCCCTCCGTACGGAGGAGCATACGGCGGCTCTCGCAGCGAAGGTACAAAGTAGCCTTCTCAGGCAATTCTCCAGTCCGGCCATTAAAAAGCCAGACACTGCCAAGCGCGCCCGGAGTAACCCACAGTAGGACCGCCTGGCACACTCTGAGCAAGCGTAGCAATGCGGCCCCAACCCCAGCCTTCGAGACATAGCGAAACCAGTACCTCGTGTACATAACTACGCCCTTGAAATACCATGGGCACAGGGGAAGGGGCACAATAACGGCACACCCAAATACGGCTTAAAACGTACTAGGGGCTGCCGGATTCTTTTTTTTAATTTTTTCTTACTTTCAGGACTCAATACTTTGGACGACCTGTTCGGCAATTCGACTGCCGCACAAACGATGCAAGATCCAGGGAGGCAGACAAGCCATGCCGCATTATGGAACTCCCAGGTGGTCTCTATTATGAGTGGTATACCTGTTTTAAATACAATTCCGTGGCCTGCCCCTGGTCAGGACATACTGAATAGTCCAATATCTTTTGCTTACCGCACTATTTGTATCGTTCGGCTTTGATAAATAGCCTCTCTATAAACAATGCATAGCTTTTGTCTATTTTCTGCATTACTCTCTTTTATATATGTTCATTAATGACATGTTGCACCCGTACACCGTGGTACGGCAAGTACGCCAGGGGCTTCAGTACCCTTTAATATGGTGTGAGAAGTCCGTACACTTTCACAAGTGCGGCACCCCGAACTTATAGCACTATATGCATCGGCTCCGAATCATGATTTGGGTCAATAGTTGGGTTTGCCCGGCTCCTATGTTTTGGTGCCTTACGTTCCGCTATATCGGCTAAGGCAGCACTAGGAGAACCACTGCGATTGTGCCCCGGTTGAGCTGGGTTAAGCACCTCAGTGGAGAAAGCTAAAGCTGACTGTCATGATGAGGCGAGAGACCAGTCGCTGTCCGAGAGGTTTTTCGAGTCCCTAAAGACTTATGCCGCTTTGAGCGAGGAGCCGGATTTGTCCGGCCAAGGCATGGATAGCGCCCCGAACTCGGTGTTCCGAACTAGGGGCTTCGCCGAAATTTAAAATTATAAAGTTCTATGGCTAAGTGAGAGTGTTCAAGCATTATAGTCCGATTTCCTGGTTCGTTGTGCTGAGCGCCTCCCTCGAAGGACCCAACTATGGGAAAAAGAGCGCTTAGGTTTATCCCGAACACCCCAGCACTAGTGGCATGGGGGCAGAAGCCGATGACTGGCCATCTCTCAATTTTTTGATAAACGGCCGCACAGAAAATAATATTTTAAATTCAACAAGCATTGCTAAAGCGCCCATGAACAAGTTTTCAGCGCACAGGATAAAAACGAGCGAGTTTATTCAAAAATTACATCCTTGGTACATTCATCCGCCACAAGGCGGGCACCTACAAGAACATCCTTGTAATAGTTCTCGGGCTTGCGATGATCCTTCCCCGGCGGTGGCCCGTCCTTCACAAGCTTCTCACCGTCCAGCTTACCCCAGTGCACCTTTGCACGGGCAAGGGCCCGACGGGCACCTTCGATGCAGACGGAGAGCTTGATGACGTCGAGCCTTGGACAGGCCTCCACCAGCCGCCGCACCAGCCCGAAGTAGCTCCTAGGCAGGGCCTCTCCAGGCCACAACCAAACTATGAAGCCCTTCATGGCCTGTTCGGCCGCCTTGTGGAGCTCGACCAGCTGTTTCAGCTAGTCGCTCAAAGGCACAGGGTGTCCGGCCTCAGCATACTGAGACCAGAACACCTTGTCCGTCGAGCTGCCCTCTTCAACTCGGTAGAATGTGGCGGCTTCGGATACGCTGCGGGGAAGATCTGCGAATGCCCCGGGAGAACTCCGGATTCGGGTAAGTAACAAGTAGTTTACTTTTATATTTCTGCTTTGCATAAAGAATGCCTTACCCGCTGCTATCTTCTTCATCTCCTCCAACTCTTGGAGGGCCTTTTGGGCTTCGGCCTTGGCAGACTTTGCAGTCTCAAGGGCCGCCGCGAGCTCAGACGCTTGGGTCTTTGACTCAAGCTCCAAACTCTCATGTTTTTTCATGAGAGCCTAAAGCTCTTGCTGCACCTCGCTGACCTGAGCCCCAAGTTTCTCTCGCTCGGTGCGCTCCAAGGCCGTTTTCTTTTCGGCCTCGGACAACGCCTGCTTCAGGGTCGCCACCTCAGTCGTGGCCCCTATAATAAGCAGTGCAATCCAGTTATTTTTTGCAATCACGCCTCTCTATAGGCACTTTTTCTGTAAGGTATTTCCTACCTTCTTTTTCCTCGAGCTGCTGCTTGGCAAGGCCGAGCTCTTGCTCGGTCCGCTTAAGGTCCTGTTTCAGGACACCCACCTCCGCAGTCAGTGCGGCGGCGGATAGCAGCGAAGCCTGCACACGCATATTGACTCTTTATTGTTAGACTCCTGCGAAATTTACTAGATCCTCTATTCGGCTTTTCTTTCCGAACGCCAAACAGAGCATCAGGGGCTACTGTCTATGCGGTACTATTTTTATATATGTTTACTTACCTCGAAGCCTGTTAGAAGGCTAGCGCAAGCTACAGTCAGTCCGCTCTTGGCGGACTGAACCTTCTGGATCACCGTACTCATAATAGTACGGTGCTCCTCGTCGATGGAGGCGCCGTCAAGCACCTCAAGCAGATTGTCCGGCACCTCCGGTTGGACGGAGGCCGCCGGCTCAGAAGGCTTGCTCCTCTTGGAAGGAGATCGATTACCACGGTCCGGAACTGTTGAAGATTCCGGCGCGGTGCCCGGCACAAAGCCGGACTTGGAGCCCTGGGGGGTCTTGTCCCCTTTACTCTTGGGGTCCGGGAGGTCGCCTTGCGGCTCCTCCAGGACCACCTCCTCCTGCCCCGGAGCTCGTTGCGACGCCACTTCGGCGTCATCCGTAGTGCGGGGGGAGACAGCGGGCAAAACTGAGTTCACGTCCGATGAATCCAGGGAGCCGCTCGACGACTCGTTGAGTTCGGCCCAGGGCGGGCTGCATAATTATGTTCGACATTAGGGAAAGCTGTGGGACAAAGGAACGTCATGAGTTACTCTGATATCCAAATACTTACGATTTCGCCGGACGCTTGGCCCTATCTGGCCACTCCTCTTCGTCCTCTTCGGCGCCGGGGGAGTAGTTCGGCGGAGGGGTCTTCCTCTTCCTGGACCCTTCGGCCTCCCCCGTTGGGGCGGCCTTCCTTTTCTTTCCTCCCCCCACTGGAGGGGGAGAGTTTTCTTCTTCCTCCTCCTCGTTCTCACGGGAGGAGAGCGTCTCAGACTCGTCGGATGACGAGTCCGACACCACCACATTACGGGCACTCTTTCGAGTCCCCGTGGCCTTCTTCTTCTTGGCCTTCTTCTCCGGCACCACATAAGGCACCGGAACCAGCAGCTTCACTAGGAGGGCAGGGGCTGGGTCTTCGCGCAAGGGAGCCGGACAGTTAATCGATCTGGACTGCGCCTACCAAGCCTGTCAAAGGTGAGGGAGTTTAGATCCCGCATAGAGTCAGACTATGAAAAAACTTAACATCCTTTAAAAGGTGAAAATAGCTTACCTCGCTAGCGTGACGCGGCGAGCTGTATCCGCGGTCCTCGGAAGCGGATGTGGGAGCCTCGGCGCCTTTGGTTAGCACCTTCCAGACGTCTTCATACGTCGTGTCGAAGAGCCTGTTAAGGGTTTGGTGCTGCGCCGGGTCGAACTCCCACAAAATAAAGTCCCGTTGTTGACACGGGAGGAACCGGTGGACGAGCATAACTTGGACTACACTAACGAGCTTGATCGGCTTGCTCACCAGGGACTGGATGCATGTCTGCAGTCCGGTCACCTCTTTTTCGTTGCCCCACGACAGGCCCGTCTCTTTCCAGGACATAAGCCGCGTGGGGGTCCGGATCGGAACTCGGGGGCTGCAATCCATTTCGGATCGCGCGGCTCGGTGATGTAAAACCACCACGATTTCTAGGACATAGGATGTTGGCCATCTTGCCCGCCATGGCGCCTCCGCACTCCGCCTGGCTGCCGCGCACCACCTTGGGCTTGACGTTTAAGGTCTTGAGCCAGAGGCCAAAATGGGGGCGAATGCGGAGGAAAGCCTCGCACACGACGATAAACGGCGAGATGTTGAGGACGAAGTTCGGTGCCAGATCATTGAAATCAAGGCCATAGTAAAACATGAGCCCTCGGACAAATGGGTGGAGTGGAAAACCCAGTCCGTGGAGGAAGTGGGGAAGGAATACTACCATCTCATGGGGCCTTGGGGTGGGGAGAAGTTGCCCCTCCTCGGGAAGTCGGTGCGCGATGTCTTTGGACAAGTATCCGGCCTTCCTTAGATTTTTGACATGGCCCTCCGTGACGAAGGAGACCATCCACTTGCCTCCCGCTCCGGACATTGCTGGAGAAGGTTGAGGTGGGAAGTGCGGGCTTGGGCGCTGGAGCTCGAGTGCGTAGGAGATGGATAGGCAAAGGAGGAAGAAGGCGTAGGTAAAAAGGTGGATCCTTATCCCCTTATATGGGCGGATGTAGTTGTGCGTCCCCACCTGCCTAGTAAAACTCGCCTGCCTCCCAAGTGCCATGATAAGTGGCGCGATTGGATTACCCACGTCCGTATTGATGAGAATCCCGTAAATGGGGTACACGATCTCTGCTTTGACAAGACGTGCCAAGGAAACCGCCTCGCAAAACATGCTGAGGTGGAAAAGTAAAAACGATTCGAGTAAAGGACTTGGCTGTAGTATGATGACGCACTGCGGAATACGTGAGCAGATTTGATTTGTGTTAATATTATTCTCTCTATGGCAATATGTGGAAGCTTATTTTGCAGAGCCGGACACTACTCTTGGTGTTTACAATCTTCTATGAAGGACTTGGAGGAGGAACCCGCCTTGCAATGCCGAAGACAATTTGCACGCCGGACTCGTCGTCATTGAAGCCTGGTTCAGGGGCTACTGAGGGAGTCCTGGATTAGGGGGTGTTCGGGTAGCCGGACTATACCTTCAGCCGGACTCCCGGACTATGAAGATACAAGATTGAAGACTTCGTCCCGTGTCCGGATGGGACTTTCCTTGGCGTGGAAGGCAAGCTTGGCGATGCGGATATTCAAGATCTCCTACCATTGTAACCGACTCTATGTAACCCTAACCCTATCCGGTGTCTATATAAACCGGAGGGTTGTAGTCCGTAGGCAATCAACTCCATATACAACAATCATACCATAGGCTAGCTTCTAGGGTTTAGCCTCCTTAATCTCGTGGTAGATCTACTCTTGTACTACCCATATCATAAATATTAATAAAGCAGGACGTAGGGTTTTACCTCCATCAAGAGGGCCCGAACCTGGGTAAAACATCGTGTTCCCTACCTCCTGTTACCATCCGGCCTAGACGCACAGTTCAGGACCCACTACCCGAGATCCGCCGGTTTTGACACCGACAGTCGGTCTATCAGCTCCACGGATATGACGAACTTTTCTTCGAGTCCGGAGTCGAGGGCCCGGTCTGGGTCCTCTGGTTGTGGAGAAGGGCTGCTGACCTCCTTTATGGCCTTTCACAGTTCCTGCCGCAAAGTGGCAAGGTAAATACTTACGACAACGAATGCGGGAAAAATGGGAGCAGGGAGATATGACTTACCCAGCTTGGAGGATTGTACATGGAGAATCCATCCCGTGGTTTGATGCGGGTGAACTCCTCCTCCTCACCCTTGAACAGTTCGGATAGAATCTTCACTAGAGCGGTAGCATTGTCCGGACCCTTACGCCTGCAGCGGGTGGCGTCATCTGCCCCGTTATAACACCACAAGGGGTGCCCATGATATTGAAGTGGCTGCACTCCCCGCATTATGCCAATCGACATAACTTCAATTATTGTCAATCCTGATTGAGCCAGTGCTTTGATCCGGTTCATCAGATAGAGGACCTCTCCGTTGTCCTCCACCTGGGGGCTCTATGGGTGCCAACTTCGGTGCTTCTTCAGAGGAGCATTGTTGAACTCAGGTAGACCCCGCCGAACAGGGTCCGGAAGGGGGACGTCCTCCATATAAAACCATTCTGAAGGCCAATCTTCGAACGACTTCTTCGGGGTATCGGACAGGTATCTGGTGTCGGCGATGCGCCATATTTCGGCTCCGCCCACTTGATAAAGTGATTCCCTCTGTGTGCGAGGGACAAGGCAGAATAGCCTTTTCCATAGCTCGAAGTGAGCCTCGCAGCCCAGGAACAACTCGCAAAGAGCAACATAGCCGGCGATATGTAGAATGGAGGCAGGGGTGAGATTGTGTAATTGGAGGCCGTAGAACTCCAGGAGCCCACGGAGGAACGGGTGAATTGGAAACCCCAGTCCCCATAGTAAATAAGGAACAAGGTAGACCCGTTCTCCCATGGAGGGACAAGGAAGGCTCTCCGCCTGCGCCCCGCAATTGTAGGTGGCGAGCCCGGCTCGAACGGGCACCATATACGCCAGAGGGAGAAATCCCTTAGTCTGCAGCTCGACTAATCGGCTGTGCGGGACTGAACACCTCTCCCAATCATCGGGCTTAGGGCTACGGGGGCGGGAGGAGGAGCTGCGGAGGTCGGCCATGCTGGAATGGATATTTTTGAAGCACGCTCTGATGAATTCTCGCTGTGGGCGAATGTAAAAATGCCCTGGCGCCTCGTATTCATTCGACGCGTGGGAGATAGCCCTTATTGGGCATAGAAGCCAAGAGGTTCAACATTTATGGAGCTGGACACTGCTTACGAACACTTGAAAGTTGGAGAAGAACCCGCCTTGCAATGCCGAAGACAACACTGCGCGCCAGACTAATCGTCATTGAAGCCTGGTTCGGGGGCTACTGAGAGAGTCCTGGATTAGGGGGTATCCGGACAGCCGGATTATATCCTTTGGCCGGACTGTTAGACTATGAAGATACATGAGTGAAGACTTCGTCTCGTGTCCGGATGGGACTCTACTTGGCGTGAAAGGCAAGCTAGGCAATACGGATATGGATATCTCCTCCTTTGTAATCGACCTTGTGTAACCCTAACCTCTCCGGTGTCTATATAAACCGGAGGGTTTTAGTCCGTAGGACACGACAACTATAACATACAATCATACCATAGGCTAGCTTCTAGGGTTTAGCCTCTCCGATCTCGTGGTAGATCTACTCTTGTACTACCCATATAATCAATATTAATCAAGCAGGACGTAGGGTTTTACCTCCATCAAGAGGGCCCGAACCTGGGTAAAACATTGTGTCCCCTGCCTCCTGTTACCATCTCCCTTAGACGCATAGTTCGGGACCCCCTACCCGAGATCCGACGGTTTTGACACCGACAGCTACCAATGGACTGAGTCAGACGAGGAGACCATTCCCGCTGCCGAGACCGGTGAGGAGCGTGATGAGTGATCACAGCAGCTGAGCTACGACATGTGTCGTAGGTGCCCTCTCTACCTTTTTCGTGTCTCGATGAAAAAGGGGGGAGTGTGGCACCCCGGCTCAGAGCGACTGGTTTACCCTGCATTGCCAGCCCAGAGACCATGTCTTCTGGCAACACACAACATATTGGTAAAGAAAACAACCGCTTTATTGATGCTAGCGGAACAGAGTTCATATTACAACAGCAGTCGAGGCCCAGCGGCACACTCGGTGCGGCTGAACAATATGTACATTATTTAGTGAACATAAAGGGGCCTCGATCTGAACAACTACGTGGCAGCGGAATAACGTCGTAGCGGAAGCTCCATATCACAGGGACACCGATGTGGACACAATCTAGACTCGAACGGCGCTCCTTTCCAACGAGACTTTCCTGAAATCTGGCATGACACACCAGGTCAGTACATTGAATGTACTTGCAAGCTCACAACAAGCATAATCATAATGACAAACAATATCATAATATTTAACCAATTATTAATAATGCAACACTATATGCCAACATGATGTGATCATACATCGAACGTCCCTCAGGACAACTTACCAACCGTGATCATTCTCAGATCACAAGCACACCACCAACATGGTAAAACACACCACCATCATGGTCTTTTACAAAATGACTCATGATCCTTAGGGCGATCACCACCACGACCAATATCCGATCCCAATTTCCTCGATGGCCTTTCTGCCATCGTCAACAATGCAAAGTTTACGGCTTAGTGTGCATTTTTTATTAATCGTTGACTCATGGTGGGACCTACTACGAGGTGTTTGTGATCGTGGACGCGGCTATCGATAGATTATACACTCTGTAGAGGTAGCACACTGTACCCACACCATAGAACCCATGGCCGCGCCAACGACATTCCGACAAAACCCCTCCATTGCCACAGCACTCTCCCGACCACTCCGACCCAAATCCCCAATGGGCTGGTCCTGGGTGGCCCCGTGTCTTCCAAAGACACCCCGACCACCGTCGTGGCCAACTCCCACTTGGGGACTCGGTACCATAAAATCATCAACGAGCACACAAGGTTATGCCTGCCTTCCGGGCTAGGGCAAACACGACATAACCTTCCCTAGATGGAGGCACCGACTAGAGGCCGTGTCAATGGATCGAATCAAGGCCTTCCCATAAAAGGAAAATGTGGTTGCACTGGAAAGAAACTCGATTCAGCGGCACCATGACCCAGTCAACAGTGTATTCTAGTTGAGTTATATTCAGGTTCAATTGTTAACAATGACCGGTGTCATAGCATGCTATGAAATGCAAAACAACACATGCATCATATACTGATCAACATGACAGATGTCATCCACATTCACACCAAGCATAAACGTCAACAACTCAGAATACTTTACTTGCTCAAACTGACTCTTACTAGTCAAAAATATTTTTGTCACAAGTTTTCATAAATTTTCTTACGCAAGAAAGTAACTCCGATAAATTTCTTATATGTTTGACAAAATATTTTACTATCAATAACTCTTAATTTCTTTATCACTAAGTTGGGTTCAATCCTTCTGTAAACAAGTAATATGCTTTAACAAGTACTTAACAGAACATTTTCTCACAAATTTTTACCAATTTAGGAAGGCAAAAACCTAGCTAAATAATTACTAACATGCATAACAAAATTATTTCTAACATCACCTGAAAAAAATCTTAACTTGCCTTTACCCACTTAAACTAGTTTCAACTATTCTGTAAATCAAGCATAATAACTAACCAACATTTAACAAAATACAAATAACTCAATAATTATTTAAATGCATGAATTAATCAATTCATTCAAGTAAGAAAATCACAAATATTACAACGGCATCATGAAAATGTTGATATGGCTTGCCTTAGTGCAGATGAGGTTCACAAGCCTCCTGGTGATCCTCAAGACAAGCCTCGCCTTCTGAAAATAATTTTAAACACAAAAAGAAAATATCAAGGAAACTTCTGAAATTCGCCAGAAATTCTAAACAACTCAGAAAAACCTCATCTTTGGTGAGCTGTTAGATTTTCTTTCAAAGAACACAATGCAAAAAGAATCAATTCATTTGGACTTATGGTTAAAAAGTTATAACTGTTTGAAGTGTTCTGTAAATTCAAATGAATTTGAATAAAAAAGAAAAAGACTAGCGGGGGTGACGTCGAAGGCGTAAAGCCCAGGGGCGCCACCACTCGTACTGCTTCGCGCGCGTACTAAGTGGCTGACTAGCGGGCCCCGCTAGTCAGGTGGTGGAAGAGGGGGAGAAAAACAGAGACGGCCGCGGCTTCGCCGGAGCTCTCGCCGGCGACGAGGGCTCTTTGGCCAAAACGAGAGGGAGGGATGGCAAGAGGAGGTCGAGGCGCACCTGCCCGTACCCGTAGCATGGCTAGGGGTGGTCGGACGGCATCGGAATCTAGCTCGCGAGCGGAGGCAGAACGAGGAGGTCGTCGAAGTTGAGGAAGACGGCAAGAAGAGGCCGCTCCAGGGGCTCCAAGCGGGCGAGACGGCCTCACCGGAGAGAGGCGGAGGCCCTGGAGAGGTCGCCCAGGCCTGGGAGGGGCTGGAGCTGCTGCGGCGACCAGAAGGGATCGCCGGCGAGCTCGAGCTCGGGGTCGGCGGCCCGAGGCCTGCCCGGCTGGGCTACGGCTTCCTACTTGATCGTGGAGTGTGTGTGAGTGCTGGAGGATGCTCAAGGAGGTTGGAGAGGGGCTCTATATATAGGCGAGCGACGAGGGTGCTTCGGGCTCCGCCGGTGGACACCTGTCCACGGCGCCGGGCGACGAGCGGCGTCAGTGAGAGGGGGAGAAGGCGACGGAGGTCACGCGGCCACTATGGGCGAGCGGAGACGAGCACAAGATCAAGGGGGTGACGACGAGCACATTGCGCTCCGCACTGTTGGGCTGGCTGGACCTTGCCCGTGCTCGCTGCGGCGAGCTCCGGCATCGGCGAGTGCCAGGGCGGAGTTAAGGGTGTCGAGACGATGATTGTGGCGAGTTTTGGCAAGGTTGGGCAGGCAGGGAAGCGAGCACGCGAGCAACAGAGCCTCGGGCACGTCGCAGAGCGCGTTGGCTGCATGCCAGCATGCCTGGACGAACGCGATCCCCGCGTGAACTATGACATCAGGTCGATCTAAGCATAAACTCGATGTCTGGCATGTTGTTCGTGGTAGTTTACTGTGTTAGCACGATTTGGTTTGGCTCTAGATGCAGTAGAGAAGATTTTACAAGTCTGGTAAGTTTCTGGACATTAACTTTGTGATGTTACTGTGGACAAATGGTTGGGAGTTTGGAGCTGTGCTTTTGAGGCTACCTTAGAGTTAGTAACGTAACTATGCACAAGAAAGATCAGGTCAAAAGGAGCACGTAAAATGGTAGTTGTTATAGAAACCACCATTTCTGTCCAGAACAGAAAAGATTTTCTGTAGCAAAAATAATCCAAAAGTGATGAAATATTTTTTCTCAGGGAGGTACCCTAGGGTCCCTAGAATATTTGTGAATTATCTTAGAATTTTCTGAGCCATAAAAATTAGGGTTGCTTTGGAGCAAACAGATTTGCCTAAGGGTTTTTGAGAGGAAATGAAAAATATTCCAAAGATTATTTTGAGGTGGATCAGAAGTGGAATGAGGGTTCGGGAGAGAAATGAAGCACTTGGGTGAAAGCCAAGGATGCCCAAGTGTTTAAGTCCAAATGAAAAGACTCAAGAACTCCAAGTTAAAAAAATTCAAATGAAAACTCAAACAAATAAGAGAGGGCAAAACCAGGCTGTCACAAACCTCCCCCACTTAGAATGAATCTCGTCCTTGAGGCTCAGTTGCTTGGGAAAACCACTCTATATACTAACCCTTAAGAAATTTTTCCTGCTCCCAAGTTGCTTCTGACTCTGTGTGATGCTCCCACTAAACCTTGTAAAATTTTCTGACTTTGCTGCGAGTGACCCTTTCCACTTGATCCAAAATTTTGAACGATCTTTCTTCATAAGTTAAATCTTTTGCCAATTCTATCTCAGCCATTGCAGTCCTTTTCTCAGGCGGAGATATGCATCGTCTCAATTACGAAACATGGAATACGTTGTGTATGTCTGCCAATTCCGGGGGTAGTTCCAGTTGATATGCAACCGTACCCACTCGAGACATAATCGGGAATGGACCAATGAATCTGGGTGCCAGCTTTCCACGATTTTGAAATCTCTTAACTCCTTTCATAGGAGTGACTCGGAGGTACAGGTGTTCCTCGGGTTCAAAACTGACCTGCCGATGCTTTGCGTCATAATGACTCTTCTGATGGGATTTTTCCAATTACAGTCGGTCTCTGATTTCCCTAACTTGTCTCTCAGCTTCCATCATGAGATCTGTTCCGAAGATATGGCTATCTCCAGCTTGAGACCAATTTAGAGGAGTGCGGCACTTATGACCATATAGAGCTTCATATGGCGACATCTTGAGACTGGTCTGAAAACTGTTGTTATACGAGAACTCGGCATATGGCAAGCAATCTTACCATTTAGCTCTGTTGGCTAGCGCATAGGCTCGCAACATATCTTCGAGTATTTGATTTACTCTCTCTATCTGACCATTCGTCTGAGGGTGATAAGCAGTACTATATTTCAGTGGTGTCCCCAAGGCTTGATGGAGATGGGACCAGAAAGCGGAGGTAAACAAAGAACCTCGGTCAGAAGTGATAGTCCAGGGTACTCCATGTAGACTGACGATTCTTGATACATACAGTTGTGTAAGTTCATCTGCTCTGTATCTGGTGCTGATCGGGATGAAGTGAGCAACCTTGGTGAGAGTGTCCAGTAAAACACAGATTGCGTCTTTTCCTCGCTGAGTCCTAGGCAATCTGGTGATGAAATCCATGCAAACATCATCCCATTTCCACTGTGAAACTGGCAGTGGTTGGAGAAGTCCGGCTGGCTTCTGATGATCTGCTTTCACCTTGTTGCATATGTCGCAACAGGCTACAAAATAGGCAATGTCTTTCTTCATCCCATCCCACCAGAATATTTCTTTAAGGTCTTCATACATTTTTGTACCTCCCGGGTGAATGGAATACGAGGACTCGTGTGCTTCTGAAAAGATTTTCTTCTTCAAGTCCGGTTGATTTGGTACACAAATTCGTCCACGAAATCGGAGGGTACCGAATTTGTCCTTGAAGAAATCTGGGGCTGCCTTGCTATCTGGCCCTTGGCATGTTTTTGTAGCTCGGCGTCACCTGGCTGGTCCTTGCAGATTTCCATTTCAAGTGTGGGGGTAACTTCCAAAATATTAGCAAGGCCAGTATCCATGATGACCAAGTTGAGCTGAGCAATCTCTTCTTAAAGTTTGGTAGGCAATGATGTTAACATGACATTTAAGCTGACGGTCTTTCGAATGAGCGCATCGGCAACGACGTTGACCTTGCCGGGATGGTAATTTATTCTAAGGTCATAATCCTTGACCAACTCTAACCATCTTCGCTGACGGAGATTTAAGTCTGGCTGAGTGAAGATGTACTTGAGGCTTTTGTGGTCGGTAAAAATTTGGCACCTTTTTCCAATGAGATAGTGTCTCCAAATTTTTAATGCATGAACCACAACAGCTAATTCCAAATCATGAGTAGGATAATTTCCCTCATGTGGTCGTAACTGTCGGGAGGCATATGCTACTACCTTGCCATCTTGCATCAGCACACAACCAATACCTTGTCTGGAGGCATCACAGTACACATCAAACCTGTGATAAATGTCTGCAAGAGTTAATACAGGTGTGGTTGTTAGACGTGTCTTTAGCTTATTAAAACTCTTCTCACAGTCCTCGGTCCACTTAAACTTTTTATCCTTTTTGAGCAGCTCCATCATGGGTTTAGCAATCTTGGAAAACCCTTCAATAAAGCGGAGATAGTACCCAGCTAATCCGAGGAAACTCCGGATCTGTGTTACAATCATGGGTGGTACCCAATCGAGCACATCCTTTACTTTGCTTGGGTCCACGGCTATACCTTCGGCGGATAATATATGTCCGACAAACCCAACTTGCTTGAGCCAAAATTCGCACTTACTAAACTTGGTGACGGTGTCCTGGACTAGGGGGTACTCACCACGTCATCTCCCGATCTGTTAGATTGTGCCGAAGACCCCCATGGCCGTATACTCATGGGCCAGTTCGGAAAGTTGCCGCATACATGGAAGATTCCACAAGACTTGGTGATCAAGACAAGGACTCCTCCCCACCAGCGTATTCGGCTAGGACTCTTGTTATCCTAGGCCTCTGGTACATTATATAAACCAAGGCCATGCTAGTCGATAGACAACATACAATCATACCATAGGCTAGCTTCGAGGGTTTAGCCTCTTCGATCTCATGGTAGATCAACTCCTGTAATACTCATATCATCAAGAATAAATCAAGCAGGACGTAGGGTTTTACCTCCATCAAGAGGGCCCGAACTTGGGTAAAACATCGTGTCCCCTGCCTCCTGTTACCATCCGCCTTAGACACAGAGTTTGGGAGCCCCTACCCGAGATCCGCCGGTTTTGACACCGACATTGGTGCTTTCATAGAGAGTTCCGCTGTATGTTAGGCAAAAGGTTGATGGCTCGCCTGCAAATCAACTGCGCCCTATCTCCGATCGTCATGTTCGGATGAGGGCCTTTATAAACATCAACTCCGATCTCTATCAAGATCATGGAGGAATCATCCGGGGAGCCCGGGGCTCAACGTCAACATTGCCCTCGGGCGACCGTGCTGTTTTGTTGGACAGCAAACTTGTGTCCGCCGGCACCGCCTCCTCAAGTGTCTTTTTAACGATTACTTTAGTGGAATTGTGCGGAATTGATTCTACAACAACCCTGGAAAATTTCGTCGAGTTACGATGGAGGAATCTCTGGCAATCCACGATATACCGGAGCCCTGTCAAATCTGGACGGGAATCTGGACGAGTTTAGGGCATGGTGTCCAGTTCTATCTCGGACGTCCTTTGGAAAATCCAACCGTTGATCGGCTGCGGAATTCCTATATCTACCACCTCTCAAACTTTCAGCTCGATCCGACCGTCCAAACTCCAGGAACCTTCCGATTAGTGCATCACTTTTCGGATCTATTTTCTGCGCGAAAATGAATCCGACCCGAGTTCGTCTTTTTTATGAACGGGATTTCGAACATCCCTTTTGAAGGAAGTTTTGTATGGGGTATTGTGTTTTGTTCGCGAACACATCCCACCAACTTTAAGATCTTTTGAACATGATCTTCAACGTCATGCTGGTCTTAAATTAGTCCGGCAATATTGCTCCACGGCTGCCGACCTGTGCTAGACACGTCGTCACTTTGTTGAGACAAGCTCAACTTCTTCTGATCATCATCTCGGCAAGCCGAGCAAGAGTCCGGGATCGCGAAGGATAAATCATCACCAACATCGCCGACCCACGGATTACACGGAGCGGGCATACTGGCATCGCCGCACGGTCGCTTCATCAAGCCGGCATCGACCATGTCACGACCTGCATCGGCAGGGCAGCACTATTGCTTCTTCAAGCTGGTGTCCATCACGCCGACCTACTTCGACTCATCAGCTGACATCAAGGCTTCAACATCTCGGCTGGACCAGGGGCTTCGCCATCTCTTCATCAACCTACTCCGGACACTTCGGCGTCACTAGCCGACCAGCTCCGTCACATTAGCTGGATCGAGGGCTTTGCCTCGGCGAGCCAACCTTTGCCAGCATTGCCATGCCGTCGTTTTATCGCCCATCAGGCAATGGGTGTGCGGATCGAGTCCCAATTTTGGGAATCACCTTCCTTTGGATTGCTATAACAAATAAACCAAGTGCTATTAATCCCAGTATTTTTTGCTTGTTTTGGTTAATTTTTCCCAAGGAATTATTACTCTGGCTTGTCTATCATATGTACACAGGTCAATCAAATGGTGGCCGCATTAACGACGGTCGCATGGTGGTTCGGTCAGTCTCCATACATAGTCCGGCGAATGCCACATCTGGAACTCAGACCGAGCTGTGAATTCAGGCTTTGCCACGCCTTTACCGCATCACATTGACGCCCTGCATCGACATTGACTTCAGCGCCAGGCCATATTTCTTTTATTACTCACTTTGCATAAATTATTTATTATGCAACATTTTTTTATTATCATTATTATTATTATCTCCGGTTTGCACTATTTTTTGTGCACAGGAAAATGATCCGGGTTGGGCAGTATCGTCAACTCGGCGTACTGACATACCATGCCACCTCGGCTAGACGGGGTGCTTCGTCAACACTTCATTACCCCATGCCGGGGACTTCGGCATCACTCTGCCGGCCTGCATTGACCGTGCTATATCACCACTTCAGCGTGTCGAGCTCTCCACTCCGCCACCTCGAGACCGGCTTGGGGGATGGAACCTTGTCCCGCATCAAGCTCGGACCGCGTCATCAATGCCGAACACATTAACCAGCTAAGTCGCTTTCATGCTCAAAGTTTTAATTTTTAACTTGTGTTCGGTTCTACCAAGCATTATACTTTTTTGGAAAAAAGTTGCTTGTAAAAAATCTCCTTGTCAAAACTTTGTTTGTGACATGCAAATTCAAATACCCCGTTTATTTGGGGGCTCCCTTGAAGGAGCTTTTCCTCTTGCATATGATTATACTTGTACGGCTTCGTTCCTTGTTCGTGTATTACGCAACAGTATGCACCATATTGACATAAGCGATTTGCAAGATGGGTTGCCTGGCTCCTGTGCTTACCCCTACGTTCCCGATTGTTCGGCTAGGGAGTAAAGGGAGCACCTCTGTGATTGTCACGACCGGGTCATCCGAGCTCTGACCTTAGACTGGGTGAAGCCGAAAACTAGCGCTCTTATTGTTTTCAATCATGGTCGCCATACAACGGAATTCATGAGTACAAAAAATCTATTGCACAAGTCTCATAGTAATAATGAGCACCGAAGAAAGGTATCGGTGGGGGTACTATTTTCTTCGAAGATGCTTCTTACACTTTGTTAGTAATATAGCATAAGTTCCCTGAGCGCGCTTTGTCTGTTACAGCCTTATGGCATGATTGCCTGGTCATCGGAAACACCGTCGGTACTCTCGACAAGCGGAGTACATGACACTTTTCGGCCCTTGGCCGAAGAGGGAGAAGCCGACGGTCGGTTAAGACGCGTTTAAAGTTCGGGTGAACAAAAATATGATACAAGTACTTCGGTACATACAATCATTATACATAAAATTCTTACCCAAGTCACTTGGGGGCTCTTAAAATTTATATATGAGATGTAAATGTGTTTTCTTCTTGGTCGTTGTCAAAACATGACAAAAGCACGATTTTTTCTCTCTCTTCCAATTTTCGGATTGGCACCGAACACTTGATCTTGTTCGGACGTCATGTTTTTACTGACGTTTTTTGGTTTTTCAAGCTTTTGGCACTTTTAAACTATTTGTGTGTTTTCATAACAAGTCTCGCAGTGCAACACCGGACACCTTTAGAGATTCGGCAAAAACATTCTCGGATATTGCTATATATGCATCGGTGTCGAATTGTGTCTTCGGTCAATATTGGGTTGCCCGGCTCCTGCGCTTGCCTCCTACGTTCCGCTCTATTCGGCTAGGAGTGCAAAGGGAGAACCACTGCGATTGTGCTTCCAGCTCACTTGGTCAGCAATCCGACGACTGTATTAAATGACGGGCCATTCATAACATTGGCCGAGGTGTTTACGGCTTGACCTCGATTGTCGCCGAACACTACCGGGGGCTAGTAACTGGCCTCCCAAACTAAAATCCTCAATATTTTGCTCTTACATTAGAGCTGAGGTTTCATGATCATGCTTAGCATGGCAACCCAAAGAAAGGGATCGATAGCAGGACTATTTTCTTTGGAAGACATTTCTTATGTTAAACAGTAATATAACATATCTCTCTGCGTACCTTTGTTTATAAAACCGTATGGCCAGATTGCCTTGTTTGTCATAAATCTTTGCCCTCATAAAGGCTTTATAAAGTAAGACAAACACTCCTCGGCTACTGGCCGAGGAGGTGGAAGCCGATGGTCGGTCAACAAAGTTTTGTACAATGCGGATCCGAGCATTAAATGACGTAAAGTACTTGGATACATAGAGTCATTACACATAATTTGTGATTTTAATATGGATATCGATCCTTAATTCGGCCACTCGTGCCCGCATTAAGGCTCGGGGGCTACTGGGCTTTGGGCTTATTGTTTAAAAATATTAAAGGGGCACATCAATCCCCTGATCTGGTGTTGCCACCCGACCAGTGTCTCGGGGGCTACTGCATTGCCTGTCCAATGCAGAAAATTTTAAGTGCAATACAGTTGCTGAGGAGATTTTGATCCTCAGGTTGGTCGGCCACACCCAACCTAAGTCTCGAGGACTGAGCATGCCGCTTTTGTGTCCCGAAGTATTCTGCCGAGCTAGGACTTGACCCTCAGGCCGATTTTTGCAAATCAACCTGAGTCTCAGCGGCTACTGGGATCAGCGGTCTTACGTCATCCTTCAGGTGCATCTCGGGTTTTAAACCGATACACACCTTGAGGGCTACTGGCTATATATCTCGGCAGAGAATAAATTGCACCAATCAAAAATATTGACAGAAAATCGGCCCACAGTCGGGGTGGTGCACCACCTCGGAAGCAGTCCGGCATAAAGCTTGGGCGCTAGTGGCTGGCTCCATAGAGGGAATTTCCGGCATTTAGCTCAGCTAAACTCCTTCAACTTTTTTGAACCCAGGTGATATGACACCTCGGATATAGTCCGGCGTTGGAGCTTGGACACAGTCCGACATTGGAGCTCGGATATATTTCGGCGTTGGAGCTTGGATACATTTCAGCGTTGGAGCTCGAAAGCAGTCCGGCATTGGTGCTCGGCAGCAAAAAATACCTCGAATGCAGTCCGGTGTTAGAACTCGGACGCAAGAGGACACTGCCTCCCGGGAACAACTTCAAACCCGAGGTGTGGCATAAAAATAACAAGGCATTGATAAAGCCCGAAAACTTAAAGGGGCTCCTCGGATACCCGACGTGTAAACTCATCGAATGCGTTTCGGCAATCCTCAAGATCGAAGATGAGAAGATTTGTTGAACCAGTTTTCAAGACCGACAACCGAAGATGAAGAACAGTTCGGAAGAATCGAGGAGCGTCCCTAACTTGAAGACCGGTTCAGGGGGCTACTGACGGTGTCCTGGACTAGGGGGTACTCACCACGTCATCTCCCGATCTGTTAGATTGGGCCGAGGACCCCATGGCCATATACTCATGGGCCAGTTCGGACAGTTGCCGCATACATGGAAGATTCCACAAGACTTGGTGATCAAGACAAGGACTCCTCCCCACCGACGTATTCGGCTAGGACTCTTGTTATCCTAGGCCTCTGGTACATTATATAAACCGAGGCCAGGCTAGTCGATAGACAACATACAATCATATCATAGGCTAGCTTCTAGGGTTTAGCCTCTCCGATCTCGTGGTAGATCAACTCCTGTAATACTCATATCATCAAGAATAAATCAAGCAGGGCATAGGGTTTTACCTCCATCAAGAGGGCCCAAACCTGGGTAAAACATCGTTACCCCTGCCTCCTGTTACCATCCGCCTTAGACGCACAGTTCGGGACCCCCTACCCGAGATCCGCCGGTTTTGACACCGACACTTGGCGTATAACTGATGGTCGAGTCGTTGTAGCACCGCTCGAAGGTGACCCTTATGCTCTTCTTCACCCTTGGAGTAAATGAGGATGTCGTCGATGAAGACTACCACAAATTTGTCTAGGAAGTCCATGAACACTTTGTTCATCATATGCATGAAGAAGGCAGGGGCATTGGTGAGACCAAAGGCATCACGGTATATTCGTAAAGACCGTATTGTATAGTGAATGCGGTCTTAGGGATATCTTCCTTTTTAATCTTGAGCTGATGATCTCCGGTCCGTAAATCGATTTTTGAGAATACTTTAGCCCCGCTGAGCTGATCAAACAGATCATCAATCATTGGCAGTGGGTATTTATTTTTGATGGTGACCTCATTCAGCTGGCGGTAATCTATGCACATACGGAGACTGCCATCCTTTTTGCCCACGAAAATTGCAGGTGACCCCCATGGTGAAGAGCTGGGACGAATATAACCCTTTTGGAGTAATTCGTCAAGCTCTTTCTTTAGCTCCACTAATTCTGATGAGGGCATCCGGTAATACTTCTTGTACAATGGTGCGGTTCCGGGCACAAGGTCTATGGCAAACTCCAGTTCCCAATCTGGTGGCATGCCTGGCAGTTCTTCTGGAAACACATCAGGGTACTCACTGACCACAGGAATAAATTCCAATTCAACCACCATGGTGAAAACTAGTTCTGGCTTGGGTACATGCTTGCGAGCATAGAATTTGGTGAGCTGCCCATTCATACTAGTCAAATTGACTTCTCGGGTTGCGCAATTTATACAAACTTCATATTTGGTCAGCCAATTCATACCCAATATAATATCCAACTGCTCAGACTCAATGATTATCAAGGATGTTGGAAAGTAGACCTTGTTGATATTGATCTCCAGATCACGGCAGACTAGATTGCTCTTGATTATAGATCCCGAGGTTTGTACCAGCATATTTTTGCCCAAAATTGTGCAAGGAAAATTGTTTTGGGCGGCAAAACTCCGAGAAATAAAAGAATGGGAAGCCCTAGAGTCAAATAAAATTTCTGCAGGTATGTCATTAACAGAAAACATACCAATGACGACTTCTGGCTTCCCTTGGGCTTCATCGGCGGACATATGATTCACGTGCCCGGTGAAGTTTTGCTGGGTTGGCCCTGACTCCATAAAGTTGACTTGTGGCCTGCTTAGGGCATTCACCTTGTGGTTCTTGGGGCACTGTTTGGCATAATGTCCGTGCTGCCCGCAAATGAAACAAGTATTATTGCGCTGGCGCTCCTCATGTGTTGGACTGGTTACAATATTCTTGACTTGAGTGGTGGTCCTGTTAACATTCTGCTGCCAATTTTATCGGTATTCCACCTGAGTCTGCTGCCAGGTACGAGCCTTTTGCATAGGTTGTCCTTCCTTCTTTGGCTCAAACTTGCACTTGTTGTCGTTGTTAACTGGCCTATTATCTGATATAAGCTTGTGTTCCCATTCAGCAATGAACGCCTTGTCTGCCAAGGTTTGGAAATCTGTGAAATCGAACATACTGAAAGCACACCGGAGCTGCGGATTTAGACCTCCAAGAAATCTGTCAATATTCCTCTCTTCAGTGGCCACGTCATACAGAGAGTAACGAGTGAAATGATTGAATTTTTGCAAATACTCAGCCACAGACTGATTTCCTTGGACGAGCGCGAGAAATTCACGCTGCTTGGCCTTCATATCTCCAGTAGGGATGTGATACTTGCGGAACCTATCCTTAAATTTTTCCCAAGTGACTTCCTCATCAATTGGCCAAATGGCTTTTGTATTTTCCCACCATATGGCAGTTGTGCCTTCAAGGTAATGGGTTGCAAATGGGACTTTGTCATTTCCTTCAGTACGGGCGATCTCAAGCTTTTTCTCCATGGTGCGCAACCAATCGTCTGTGTCCAATGGGTCAACAACCTGACTGAAACTGGGTGGATTAGTCCTTTGAAAATCTGACAGCTTTGAGTGATGACCATTTTGATTTCCATTCTGTCGAACCATAGCTTGCACACTTCTCAATATTTCAATCAGATCATTGTTTCTTTTCTCTTCAAACATACACATAACTTGCTCGGTGGAGGGAGGATCAGGCGGTGGAGGTGGTGGCTGAACGTATGGCTCAGGAGAATATCCTGCCTGTCGTGCGGAACGACGAACAGGAGTTCCCTCACGAACGTTGCTACTGCTACCTCCCCGCGTCATCCTATTGTGAAGTTTTACCAAGACAACACAATTGAGATGAGAAACACCCAAAAATAAGTTGGGGAAAGCCAGCGAGAGAAATCTAAAAAGATGAACGAGCAAAGAAAATACGGCGATTAAAGTCCCAACATAATTATACATAGACTCATACATGAAAATTAAACAACATGACTGGTTCCACTACTCTCATACATGAAGCATCATGACTCGTACAACTACATCCGTACACCATCTAGACGACTGCGAAAACTCAAAGACACTACTGCTCTGCTGGTGTTACAGTGTCCTCCCCTGAAGCGGTCTCGAATCCCAAACTGATGTGGTTGACGGGAACCTCCGGGTTAAAGGTAACACGACGACGCTGCCTCGAGGGCTCTCCCTCAGGGGTAGGGGTAGGATGCAGCATTGGGGCTGCAGGAGTAGCAGGAAGTGAGACCCACTCGGTCGGAGTACTGAGAGGGTTCACTGCCGTGACGCCTGTGCTACTCGGGGGAGTAACCGGCGAAATAGGGGAGATAGAGCTAACTGGGACATAAGGGGTAAATACCAGTGAGGATGGAGTAGTGGTGGATCTAGTAGTGACCAAGGTAGCGGCTAAAGCAGTATGGGCACAAGTCAACTCTCGAGCCAACTCGTGGATCATCAGATAGCTAAAAGTGATATAGCGAGCAAGATGGCTAGCAACACTATCAGACTCCGGGTCAACGAGAGGAAAACGGACGTTGTCGTGCAGAGATGGGTAGTAATAGAAACCTGGGTGGTGCTGCATTTGAACCTCGGTATAACGAAGCTCGACAAGGACCTCAAATGCGGCAAACTGGATAGTCTGAGAAGCAGTGCAGGCATAACCGCTCCGAGAAGTGCGAGTGTAAGAGCTGGAATCAGAACTGGTGTGCAGAGTAACCACTGTGTGATACTCATACACTGAGTCTACTAGACGCTCCCGGTATACCACGGTATACTGGTCCGTCTCCGTGAGTGTACAGCCGACGCCACACGTTGCGGAGAAGGTGCGGTGACGTGTAAGGCATTAGCTGCAACTGGCACGGATACGGCACCGGAGCCATCTACACTCACAACCATTAACAGGTTAGTATAACAATAATAATCAAATGACTAGAATGCAACAACCAGCTATAACTGCTACCGGCACTCAAATTTACTCGCGCCTAGCGTCCAATTAACACGTCGTAGTCTAGCATGGCCTACAGTCAGCGCGGCTCTGATACCAATCGTTGTGGCACCCCGGCTCAGAGTGACCGGTTTACCCTGCATCGCCAGCCTAGAGACCATGTCTTCTGGCAACACACAACATATTGGTACAGAAAACAACCACTTTATTGATGCTAGCGGAATAGAGTTCATATTACAACAGCGGTCGAGGCCCAGCGGCACACTTGGTGTGGCTCAACAATATGTACATTATTTAGTGAACATAAAGGGGCCTCGATCCGAACAACTACGTGGCAGCGGAATAACGTCGTAGCGGAAGCTCCATATCACAGGGACACCGATGTGGACACGATCTAGACTCGAACAGCCCTCCTTTCCAATGAGACTTTCTTGAAATCTGGCATGACACGCCAAGTCAGTACATTGAATCTACTTGCAAGCTCACAACAAGCATAATCATAATGACAAACAATATCATGATATTTAACCAGTTATTAATAATGCAACACTATATGCCAACATGTTGTGATCATACATCGAACGTCCCTTAGGACAACTTACCAACCGTGATCATTCTCAGATCACAAGCACACCACCAACATGGTAAAACACACCACCAACGTGGTAAAACACACCACCATCATGGTCTTTTACAAAATGACTCATGATCCTTACGACGATCACCACCACGACCAATATCTGATCCCAATTTCCTCGTTGGCCTTTCTTCCATCGTCAACAATGCAAACTTTACGGCTTAGTGTGCAATTTTTATTAATCGTTGACTCATGGTGGGACATACTACGAGGTGTCCGTGACCGTGGACGCGGCTATCGATAGATTATACACTCTGCAGAGGTAGCACACTGTACCCACACCACAGAACCCATGGCCTCGCACTCCCATTCAGGTGGACAAATGACATTCCGACAAAACCCCTCCATTTCCACAGCACTCTCCCGGCCACTTCGACCCAAATCCCCAACGGGCTGGTCTTGGGTGGCCCCGTATCTCCCAAAGACACCCCGACCACCATCGTGGCCAACTCCCACTCGGGGACACTCCCACTTGGGGACTTGGTACCATAATCTCATCAACTAGCACACAAGGTTATGCCTGCCTGCCAGGCCAGGGCAAACACGACATAACCTTCCCTAGATGGAGGCACCGACCAGAGGCCGTGTCAATGGACCGAATCAAGGCCTTCCCATAAAGGCAAATGTGGTTGCACTGGAAAGAAACTCAATTCAGCGGCACCATGACCCAGTCAACGGTGTATTCTAGTTGAGTTATATTCAGGTTCAATTGTTAACAATGACCGGTGTCATAGCCTGCCATGAAATGCAAAACAACACATGCATCATATACTGATCAACATGACGGATGTCATCCACATTCACACCAAGCATAAACGTCAACAACTCAGATTACTTTACTTGCTCAAACTGACTCTTACTAGTCAAAAATATTTTTATCACAAGTTTTCATAAATTTTCTTACGCAAGAAAGTAACTCCGATAAATTTCTTATATGTTTGACAAAAGATTTTACTATCAATAACTCTTAATTTCGTTATCACTAAGTTGGGTTCAATCCTTCTGTAAAACAAGTAATATGCTTTAACAAGTATTTAACAGAATATTTTCTCACAAATTTTTACCAATTTAGGAAGGCAAAAACATAGCTAAATAATTACTAACATGCATAACAAAATTATTTCTAACATCACCTCAAATAAATCTTAACTTGCCTTACCCACTTAAACTAGTTTCAACTATTCTGTAAATCAAGCATAATAACTAACCAACATTTAATAGAGTACAAATAACTCAATAAATATTTAAATGCATGGATTAATCAATTCATTCAAGTAAGAAAATCACAAATATTGCAATGGCATCATGATAATGTTGCTGTGGCTTGCCTTAGTGCAGATGAGGTTCACAAGCCTCCTGGTGATCCTCAAGACAAGCCTCACCTTCTGAAAATAATTTTAAACACAAAAAGACAATATCAAGGACACTTCTAAAATTCACCAGAAATTCTAAACAGCTTAGAAAAATCTCATCTTTGGTGAGCTGTTAGATTTTCTTTCAAAGGAGGCATATGGGGACAACTGAATCAAACAGCTCGCATCAGCCGAGAGAGAACAAAGACCTGAACGTACATTGAAGGATCAGGCTCATGGCTTCG
This sequence comes from Triticum dicoccoides, assembly GCF_002162155.2. Lineage (NCBI taxonomy): Eukaryota > Viridiplantae > Streptophyta > Magnoliopsida > Poales > Poaceae > Triticum > Triticum dicoccoides. The sequence goes on from NC_041392.1 coordinate 534,658,361, forward strand.
ATTGGAAGACAGGCCATGAGAAGATAGGACTGCTGAACAAATATATTATGAGAAAACTAACCTGATCTAGATGTGGAAAACAACACACCAGATTCATGTTGTACTTGCTTGATCCATCACAATGACTTGAAGTCGCTGACCCAAGGCAAAAGAAACCTTCCAACTCCTGCTACAAATTACATCCATGCCTGAAGATTGATCCATGCGCTGGTCGTTCTTGATGTCATATGGCCGGCCAAAGGAGAATCTAGTTACTGGCTGTGGAATAAGAATAAGGACTAAACCCTAGGTACTGCTCCAGAGGAGGCAAACTGGGACAACAGAATGAAACCCCATGCATCAGCCGAGAGAGAATCAAGGGCTGAATGTACGTTGAAGGAGCTGGCTCGGCTCATGGCTTCAATGGGAATATAGGCCGTGAGGAGATAGGACTGTCGAATAAAATATACTTATTGTTTCAGGACAAAAGAGAGAAAAGTTAGAATCGTATCTCTTTTGTTTTGTTATTTTGGCTTCTTTTTCCCAACTATACGTGAAAACATTACCATACGTGAGAACATTGTGGGCCTTCTAATTTTCTTTTTCTTTTGTTTTTTCCTAGCATTTCAAATTGAGAGGACTACATGGATTAATCTAAACCGTAATAATTGGGTCCCACTAGATCAGCGACCGTAATTTTCTAATTAACGTGATCAGCGGCTGTAATTTTCTAATTAACATGGTAATTTCTAGGGAGTCAGAAATTAGTGTGGGTATAGAAAGATAGATACATAGATAGATATAGATGACCACATCATATTCCCAGAGCGACCATACTTACTTGGCCATGTTGCAATCCAGTAACACGTGGCACCACGAGTCCTCAGCCCTGCCACAAATAATGCATGTTGCCAATGTAGCCATTTGGCGCTTCATTCGCACCTCTCCAGTGGGCAAGGACGACCGAGCAAACCTCTAGGCGAACATTCAAAATTTTGGCGGTACCTTTACTGAGCAAAGCTTCTTCCACGACTCCTCTTCCTGTTATGTGTTCAATGCCTCATCCTTGCGATTGAGCCAAGCTTCTCGACGCTTTTTCATTTCTACCACAACCTTATAAGTTGATCGCACTAAGAAAGAGCCCGATCATTCGTAGTGCCAAGCCCAAAAGTCTGGCTGCAGTACGTGGCTAATTGGATTTTTCTTAACCGCCTCAACATCCATAGGCAACATATGTTGCTGTAGTATGTCACGTTCCAACTCCTCGTGTCCGGGCATATGAGGTCTGAAACTACTTCCACTTGATCATCAGAAATAGGACAGAAGGGACGCAGGTGATAGTCCCTTGGGATCCAATTTTCATTCCACACACTCATTGAGAGTCCATTACTTGTGCGCCATATGAGGCCAACCTTGAGGACGTTGTGGACTTCACAAATCAATCTCCACACATGTGATGGGCACTCCCCACCACAGCTGAAAGAATATCCTAGGATGGAAAGTAAACTGCCTTTACAATTCGAGCCCTCAAGGAGTGCGGTTCCTGAAGGATTCTCCAGGCCTGTTTTGCCAATAGGGCTAGCTTAAATATTTCCAAATCTCTAAAGCCAAGACCTCCTTTATATTTTGGCACTGTGATATCATCCCATGCCACCCATGTCATCTGCCTCCCACCTGACTTGCTTCCCCACCAGAACATGTTGATAATAGACGTCAAATGCGGAGAATGTCCCTGCGGTAATTTGAATATTGCCATCGAGCAGGCGGGAATTGTTTGCACAACTGATTCTATGGGCAATTATTTCCCACTCCCTCTAAAGTTTTCTCATTCCATCATTGAACCCTCTTCCATATACGGTCTTTTAGATAGCTAAAAACACCATTTTTGAGCGCCCCATATCTGTAGGTAGCCCCAAATATTTTTTTCATTGAGTGTCTCATTTTGCACCTTCAAAATTCCCTTGATCTCATTCCTTGCTAATTCCGGGCAGCCCTTAACAAAATACACCATTGACTTATCAACATTTATATATTGTCCGAATGCTTCACAATACCATTCCAGGACGGACTTCAGCGCCTCCATCTCATCATTCTTAGCTTTGCAAAGTATACAATCATCAGCAAATACAAGATGATGGGTCATTGGGGCTTGAGGTGCAATTGTCATTCCCAGAAGCACTCCCCCATCGCTGGCATGATTGATCAAACAAGAAAGGCCTTCACCTGCCAACATAAACAGATAGGGATAAATAGGATCTCCTTGCCTTATTCTCCTTGTTGGGATAAATTCTCTAGTTTGGTTGCCATTGAAAAGTAAAAGAATGAAATAGACCGAACTCCTCTCATAACTAAACTCACAAAGGAATCACTCAAATGAAATTTCTGCATGATTGTCTCCAGATATACCCATTCCAACCTATCATAGGCCTTTTGTATGTCTACTTTAATGGCACAATGAGAGTTCCTCTTACTCCTGTTATTCTTCATATAGTGTAAGCACTCATAAGCTGCGATGACATTGTAAGTGATGAGCCTCCCGGGCACAAACAATTGTTCTTTGGAAATAATCTGAGGGAGAATTTGCTTCAGACGGTCACCAAGTACCTTTGATGTAGATTGTCGGCCGCACGCACAGGCGGATCGCGACTGGGCAGCCCATGAAGCTGGCAACCAGCAGCGAACGGATATCTTCAACTAGGCCAGCCCATGAAGCTAGCGACCAACATCGAACGGATATGGAGCACGACCATTGTCAAAGAATTTAATTCTAGGTTCTTTTGTTAGTTGTTTAGTTATTTTTGAATGAGAGCATCAAATTGTGAAGCTCACAACCTTGCCAAGCATTCAGCTATGCTTGATCAGAGTCGCCATTTGTGGCTTATTCGTCCTCATGACCCAGAATGTATTCCCATAAACATTCATAATGATCAATAAATTATGGGCAATCCTCAAAGAAAAATGCAGGGATTGAACCAAAGATATCTACTATAGACTACGTATTGTAAGCCATTTGAACTAGTGGGTGTTCCTGATTATAATGTAGCGCAACACAATAAGAAACAACAGCAGTGTAGATCTGATTGTTTTTTCTTAATTTCCAACACATTTTTAGTAAAAGAAGATGTAGATGTTGTATGAAACACGAACACTATTAAGGTTTGGGAACAAATTGAAAAAATACTTTTGAAAAATATTAACATTTTTCGAAAACACAAACATTTTCCAGAACTCCCAAGAAACAAATTGAAAACGTGTTTTTGTTAAAATGGGAACATTTTTAGAAATTCCATAGGAAACAGGAACATTTTCTTAAACTCGTGAACAAATTTTGAAAAAACACAAAAAAATGAAAACAATTTTTTAAACTGCCAAACAAAATTTTAAAAAAATGGATTTGCGAACAATTTTTCAAACAAAAACATTTTTTGGAATCCGGAACTTTTCTGAAAAAGTTGTGAAAAAATTGTAGAAAAATGTTTAAAAAAGAACAAAAACGAAAGAAAGAAAAATAAAAATAAAAAAAGAAACTGACAAATTAATAAGAAATCAAAAATAAGTGTAAAACCTGTTGGGGATCGTAGCAGAAATTTAAAATTTTCTATGCATCACCAAGATTAATCTATGGAGTAATCTAGCAACAAGGGGAAGGGGAGTTCATCTACATACCCTTGTAGATCGCTAAGCGGAAGCGTTGCAAGAACGCGGATGAGGTAGTCGTACTCGTGGTGATTCAGATCGCGATCGATTCCGATCTAAGCGCCGAAAAATGACGCCTCCCCGTTCAACACACGTGCAGCCCGGTGACGTCTCCCATGCCTTGATCCAGCAAGGAGAGAGGGAGAGTGTCGGTGTCAAAACCGGCGGATCTCGGGTAGGGGGTCCCGAACTATGCGTCTAGGCCGGATGGTAACAGGAGGCAGGGGACACGATGTTTTACCCAGGTTCGGGCCCTCTTGATGGAGGTAAAACCCTACGTCCTGCTTGATTAATATTGATGATATGGGTAGTACAAGAGTAGATCTACAATGAGATCAGAGAGGCTAAACCCTAGAACCTAGCCTATGGTATGATTGTTGTCCTACGGACTAGAACCCTTCGATTTATATAGACACTAGACAGGGTTAGTGAGGGAGTCCTGGATTAGGGGGTGTCCGGATGGCCGGACTATACCTTCATCCGGACTCCTGGACTATGAAGATACAAGATTGAAGACTTCGTCCCGTGTCTGGAAGGGACTTTCCTTGGCGTGGAAGGCAAGCTTGGCGATACAGATATGTAGGTCTCCTACCATTGTAACCGACTTTGTGTAACCCTAACCTTCTCCGATGTCTATATAAACTGGAGGGTTTTAGTCCGTAGGACAACATACAGAACAACAATCATGCCATAGGCTAGCTTCTAGGGTTTACGCTCTCTGATCTCGTGGTAGATCTACTCTTGTACTACCCATATCATCAATATTAATCAAGCAGGACGTAGGGTTTTACCTCCATCAAGAGGGCCCGAACTTGGGTAAAACTTCGTGTCCCTTGCCTCCTGTTACCATCCGGCCTAGATGCACAGTTCGGGACCCCCTACCCGAGATCCGCCGGTTTTGACACCGACATTGGTGCTTTCATTGAGAGTTCCTTTGTGTCATCACCATTAGGCTTGATGGCTGCTACGATCATCAATAGCGATGCAGTCCAGGGTGAGACCTTCCTCCCCGGACAGATCTTCGTCTTCGGCGGCTTCGCACTGCGGGCCAATTCACTTGGCCATCTGGAGCAGATCGAAAGCTGTGCCCCTGGCCGTCAAGTCAGATTTGGAAGTTTAAACTACATGGCTGACATCCGCGGGGACTTGATCCTCGACGGATTTGAGCCACTGCCGAGTGCGCCGCACTGTCACGATGAGCATAATCTAGCTCTGCAGCCGAACAGTGCCCTGGAGGCCGCACCCGCATCGGCTTCGACCCTTAATTCGGAGCCAACTACGCCGATCGAGGATGGGTGGTTGGACGCTGCCTCGGGGGCTGCGATCCCAACGGTGATCGAGCCGAACACCAGCCCCGCACTCTGCGAGACTCGTGACTCCAAGGAGCCGGACTCCTCTCCGGACTCCGAACCCTCCGCGCCCCTGCCGATCGAATCCGATTGGGCGCCGATCATGGAGTTTACTGCCGCGGACATCTTTCAGCACTCGCCTTTCGGCGATATTCTGAAGACACTAAAGTCTCTCTCTTTATCAGGAGAGCCCTAGCCGGACTACGGTCAGCAAGGTTGGGATACAGACGATGAAGAAATTCAAAGCCCACCCACCACTCACTTTGTAGCCACTGTCGACGATTTAACCGACATGCTCGACTTTGACTCCGAAGACATTGACGGTATGGACGCCGATGAAGGAGACGATGAAGAACCAGCGCCTATTGGGCCCTGGAAAGCCACCTCATCATATGACGTATACATGGTGGATGCACCAAAAGATGACGACGAGGAGCAGAAGGACGCACCGAAGGCTTGTTCCCTCGAGAAGCAGTCAAAGCGGCGACGCAAGCGCCGCCCAAATCCCGCCTCGACAGAAATAACGATCAAACAGACCCAGTGTTGGAGCAGGGGGAACCGCTGCCGGATAGCGGCAATCCGGATAATCAAACCAAACAAACAAATTCTATCAAGGATAATGGTCCGGACGACATAACGCCGGACAGGCACCCGGAGCAGCAGAATGCCTGTAAAACGCTTGTTGCCACTGCGAGGAGTCTTAAAAAGCAGAAGCAAAGGCTCAAGGATGTGCAAGACACACTCCAAATCAGATGGAGTAAAATACTCAACACAGCAGCGAGTTATGGCGACAATCGCCCTTCCAACAGCTACCCAAAGCGGAAGCTGCTACCTGAATTCGATGAGGAGGCCTCAGACCCCCCACAACCAAATATCAAAGCAGCCACCTGGCCGGATAAACGACCCCTCTACCAACACAGAGCGGCATACAACGCCACTCACAATACAACACGCGACCCATGCGAGGGCTTGCACCCAAAGGACGGCGCAGCAAGATCCATCTATGGACCACGCAAGCGCGCCCCAGCATACAATGCAACACAACAAACATCCGAACAATGCGGTACACCCAGCTAGAGGGGTGCCGCACACCCCTTATGTTTCACCGATGAGGTGCTGGACCATCAATTTCCAAAGGGATTCAAACCTGTAAACATAGAGATATACGACGGAACAACAGACCCTGGGGTCTGGATTGAGGACTACATCCTTCATATCCATATGGCTCGAGGAGATGATCTCCACGCCATCAAGTACTTACCCCTCAAGCTCAAAGGGCCAGCTCGTCACTGGCTTAAAGGCCTCCCCGAAAGCTCCATTGGAAGCTGGGAAGAGCTCGAAGATGCCTTTCGGACAAATTTTCAAGGGACTTATGTCCGACCTCCGGATGCGGACGATTTGAGTCATATAACTCAACAGCCCGGAGAGTCAGCCCGAAAGCTTTGGAACAGGTTTCTTACTAAAAAGAACCAGATTGTCGACTGTCCGGACGCTGAAGCCTTTGTAGCTCTTAAGCATAGCGTCCGTGACGAATGGCTCGCCAGACACCTCGGCCAAAATAAGCCGAGAATGATGGCCGCATTAATAAGCCTCATGACCCGCTTTTGCGCGGGTGAGGACAGCTGGCTAGCCAGATGCAGCACCAGCGACCCCAGTACATCTGAAGTTAGAGATGGAAACGGGAAATCATGGCGCAACAGCAATAACAAACGCCGGAATAAATAAGACAACACGAAGGGCATGGCAGTAAACGCCGGATTCGAAAGCTCTCGGCCAGGTCAGCAAAAGCCGCCCTCTAAAGGCACTAGGGATGAACTGTCCAGCCTCAACAAAATTCTGGACCAAGTATGTCAGATCCATAGTACCCCTGGTAAACCTGCTAATCATACCCACAGAGAATGTTGGGTCTTCAAGCAGTCCGGCAAGCTCAACACCGTACACAAGGGGGAGGATACACCAAGTGAAGACGAGGACAAGCCTCCCAAGCAAGACACTGGGGAACAAAAGAAATTTCCACCAGAAGTCAAAACAGTAAACATGTTACACATGATCAAGGGAGAAAACAACGCGGCACTCCCAGGAAAATATACCCAAGTGCCTGTCACCGCGAAGTCCTGCCACTAGTCTTCTCAGCCGATCACTTTCGACCATCGCGATTACTCAGCAAGTATCCGACACGCAGGATGGGCTTCCCTGCTATTAGACCTAGTAATTGGCGGATATCACTTCACACGAGTCTTGATGGACGGTGGCAGCAATCTAAACCTATATATCAGGATACGATCCGCGGGATGGGGTTAGACCCAACAAAAATTCGCCATAGCAATACTACCTTTAAAGGAGTAACGCCAGGCCCAGGGGCTCGTTGTACAGGCTCCCTCCTACTACAAGTTATATTCGGCTCCCCCGATAACTTCTGTCGCGAGCATTTAACCTTCCACATCGCTCCGTTCCAAAGTGGCTATCAAGCACTGCTCGGACGCGAAGCTTTCGCTCGCTTTAATGCAATACCACACTATGCCTCCCACACACTCAAGATGCCCGGTCCACATGGCATCATTTCAGTGAACGGAAATATCAAGCGATCTCTGCGCGCCGAAGAGAGTGCGGCTGCCTTGGCAGGCGCACACTAAAGGCGCCCGGACCAGCGAAAGCATCCAATGGGTCGTCAAGACCTCAGACACAATTAATCAAGTCCGACGCCGCTATTTATACCGAACAAATGGTCACACCCCTATTTGTGAATACAAGGGGCTCAACACGCGCAGACAAGTGGCAATTTTTTCTCATCTTGAATTATACATGGTTTCTTTAAAAACTATCCTTTTTGCACGACAAATTTTTCACCTAAATTCCTCTCTTTTACAGACGATCATCGTGCTACACCTGTCCAGGATATGGCACAATGGAGACACAGGCGCAGACGTGCATCAGGGACCCGCTCCAAGGATTCTTTTTAGATTAAGACCCTGCATAAACCTTTTTTACTGTCTCTTGTTGATACATATCCACCGTTGAGAAGGATGTTGACGTCTTGGCATGTGGCCACGCCAGAACAATGCACGTACCTGGACACAAGGGGCTTCTTACAAAGGCCATTATTTAGGCCTGATTTATACCACAAAGACCGAAAACCTTAGGGAGTGTTCGGCGTCGCGAGTTTGGCCCTATATGCATCAGCTCCGAATCATTGTCTTTGGTCAAATGTTGGGTTTGCCAGGCTCCTGTGTTTTGGTGCCTTACGTTCCACTTTACCGGCTAAGGTAGCACCAGGAGAACTACTGCGATTGTGCCCTGGTTCATCCGGACGAGCACATCAGTAGAGAAAGCCGAAAACTGACTGTCATGATATAGCGTGAGATTGGTCAACCACTCGATGACCTGTTGGAATGTTAGAATTCCTCTGCCTTAACGAAGGGTCGTTTTCCGGCCAGGCATGTATGCACCCCGGGATCGGGAGAGTGCGGAGCCACCAGGGGCTATCTAGTAGCCCCACTATCAAACTCCTATGGCTAAGTGAAAGTGTTAAAGCATTATAGTACGGTTGCCTCGCTCGCTCCGCTATCACCTCCTTAATAGGACCAAGACATTGGGTTAAGTGTGAACGCGTGTTTTTTGCGAGCACCTCCGCATTATATGCGTGGGGGTCGAAGCCGACGGCTGCAATCTTTCAGGTTATACACATGTATACATAAACGGCCGCCCAGGAGGCATCATATTACTTTCAGGCAAAAGTATAAAAATAGCCTTATAAAAATTTATAAAAGCATTTCGCTTACAATGAGATTACATATCACTCAAACATAATATTTTTTTAGCACTGGGTCTCTATCAAACGAGCACCCTCAAGAACTTCTTCAAAGTAGTGCTCAACAGCCATTCGGCCTATGGCCAAATCCCGCGCTGCAACAATGGTAGCATCCATCTCCGCCCAATATGCTGTAACACGAGGAAAGGCCATCCGTGAGCCCTCTTTGCACGCCGAAGTCTTCATCGCATTAATGCGCGGCACCACGTCAAGGAACTGCTGCACCAAGCTGAAATAGTTATTCAGCTTTGACCTTTCCGGGCATAGCTGATCCATAATAGACCTTATGGCGAGTCCGGACAACCTATTCAGTTCGGCTCATTCGGCTAATTGGTCAGTCAATGAAAGAGGACGCTCGGGAGAATGGAATTGTCTCCAAAACAGCTGGTCTACTTCACGGTCCGTCTGACCCTGGAAGTACTTGGCCGCATCGGCAGCGCTCGTCGCCAAATCCATATACACATTCTCCGAACTCCACAGCCGATCCAGAGGGGCATACCATGGATCTCTGAACTTCCTCTGCAACATAAAGGATTTCCCAGCTACAATATCCCCGGCTTCCCATAGCTCCTCCTTCTTCGCCCTCATAGCAGAGCGGATGTCTTTTCTCGTTGCAGCAGCCTTTTCAAGGTCCGATGCCTTCGCTAGGTTTTCCTTTTCAAGAACCCGACAACGGTCAGCGACGGCTTTTAATTCTATGGCCATCTTGGCCATCTTATCTCGGCTCTCGCCATGCGCGGCCTTCTCGGCCTTCAACTCTTCGGCCGCCTTCAAAGCAGCCGCATTACTAAACCTCGCTTGTTCCTTGGCCTGGGCAAGTTCTGCCCGCAAGGCTTCAACATTGGCAGCTACATCTGCAGTCACAACATATTAAAGATGCTGGCATCATGCTGCTCTTACTATGTGGCGTTTACCAGATAATGACACTTACCTTGTGCCTCGTCAAGCCTTTTGTTAACAAGCTCGATGTCGGCGTCTGCCGCATCCAACTGCCGTTTTAAATGGGCAAACTCGCTAGTCCGGCTAGCCAACGGAGCTTCCATCACCTACACATAGAGGCAGTATGGTTCTTACCTAGGAATATGATCCTCTGTTCGTCATTGTTTCCGACGACAACCAGAGTCTCAGGGGCTACTATCTACACAGGGCACACCTAGCATGTGCAGGACTATCATACATTATTTTACGTACCTCAAAGCCTGCCAGTAGACTCATAAAAGCTTCATGCAATCCGCTTTTGGCGGACGAGATTCTCTCCATCACCATATTCATCAGCACATGGTGTTCATCTGATATGGCCGCTCACCCCACCAACTCCCTCAGAACATCTGATCGCACACCAGACGGTGCCAGACTCTTTCGTCCGCCCTCTTCAAGAGCCGGACACTGGGAGCTTCGGGGGTCAATGGGATTATCTTCTGGCCTCACCGGACTCGGAGAGGCCCTCCGCGACGACACTTCGGGGTCGCCCGCTTCCAGAGTGGAGGAGTCCAAAGGAGGCATTTCGCTCTCCATCATCTCTGGAAGAAGATCCCCCGAAGACGAGCTCATTTGAGAGGGGCTAAGGCCCGAACTTCAAATATATATGCGGTGGTTATTTTCTCAGAAGAAAAAGAGGGCATACTTGTATTATTAAAGTATTTCGGGTCACTTACGACTCGCTGGACCCTCTCTGGGAGACTTCTTCTCCTGTTTGGAAGCTTAGGCTTACGAATCCCCGGGCGCAGTCCTTTTCCTCCTCCGGTCGTCTTCCTTCATGGGGGTGCTTGCTCCCTCGGTTAGAATGGGCACCGTCGGGGGCCCGCGTCCGCCCGTATTATCCTCCCCAGTATCTTCCTTCAAGGGCTCCGAGCAAGGTGCGACCTGGAGCATCTTTTCCAATACCAGATTATCCAAACCCTCAGGGAAGGGGGCCGAACACCGAATCAACTTCGCCTTTGTTAGCCAGTCCTGGTCAAAAAGGAAACTATCAGAAATAACTTCGTAACAAATGAGAGATAGTATGTTCGGCCGGAAGATTCCTTACCTGTTCGGCGGCGCGGTTACTGCTCAGGCCCACGTCCTCGGTGATTTCCAGACACTCTACCTGAGGTCCAAAGAATGACTTGTACATCTCCTCGTGTGTCAGGCCGAGGAAATTTTGAATGACACACGGTCCCTCGGGATTGAACTCCCACAAGCGAAGGGGCCGGCGTTTGCAAGGCTGGACTTGACGAACCAGCATAACTTGTATTACCGCAACCAAACTATAATATCCATTGAAGAGATCTCGAATGCGGCTTTGCAGTATAGGCACGTCCTTGGCTGGACCCCAGCTCAGACCTCTACTGATCCATGACATCAGTTGTGCTGGAGGGCCCGAGCGGAAAACAGGGGCGGCCGCCCACTTGGCACTTCTAGGAGCCGTGATGTAGAACCACTCCTGTTGCCACAATTCAGACACCTCTGGAATGGAACCTTTGGCCCATGGAGCTCCCGTCATCTTGCATATTGAGGCACCTCTACACGCTGCATGTTGCCCCTCGATCATCTTCGGCTTTACTTCAAAGGTCTTGAGCCACAGGCCAAAGTGAGGGGTAACCCGGAGGAAGGCCTCACACACGACAATAAATATCGTAATATGAAGAAAGAAGTCCGGAGCTAGATCATGGAAATCTAGCCCGTAATAAAACATCAAACCCCTGACGAAAGGATCCAGAGCAAGGCCTAGACCTCGGAGGAAGTGGGAGACGAACACGACGTTCTCGTTGGGTTCGGGGGAGGGGATGGCCTGCCCTCGGGCAGGCAACCGATGCAAAACCTCGGCGGTCAGATATCTGGCCTCCCTCAACTTTTTGATGTCTTCTTCCGTGATGGAGGAAGGCACCCATCGGCCATGAAGGCTAGATCCGGACATGATTGAAGGTACGGAGCACCTGACCTGAACTTTGGGTGTTTGAGCTTGAGGTGGGGGAAGGATTTGATTGAGCACGGGAGGGAAAAAATAAAAGCCTTATCCCTTTATAAAGAGGGTGAATATCAAGCGTCCTCTCCGTGGCCGTTTGGACTTGCCTATAGTCTAGGAGTCCTAGAAGCGGTTGGGTTACCCATGCCCATATTGATGAGAATCCCGGAATAAGGGGACACGATCTCTGCTTTAACAAGACGTGCCAAGGAAAGCGCCTCACGTGACACGCTGAGGTGGGAGAATAAAACGATTCGAATAAAGGCTTGGCCGTGAGCCGGACACTATCTTTGTGTTCAAAATCTTCTATGAAGTACTTGGAGGAGGAACCCTGTTTGCAATGTCGAAGACAATCTGCGTGCCAGACTCGTCGTCATTAAAGCCTGGTTCAGGGGCTACAGAGGGATTCCGGGATTAGGGGTGTCCGGATGGCCGGACTATACCTTCAGCCGGACTCCTGGACTATGAAGATACAAGATTGAAGACTTCGTCCCGTGTCCGGAAGGGACTTTCCTTAGCGTGGAAGGCAAGCTTGGCGATACGGATATGTAGATCTCCTACCATTGTAACCGACTTTGTGTAACCCTATCCTTCTCCGGTGTCTATATAAACCGGAGAGTTTTAGTCTGCAGGACAACATACAGAACAACAATCATACCATAGGCTAGCTTCTAGGGTTTAGCCTCTCCGATCTCGTGGTAGATCTACTCTTGTACTACCCATATCATCAATATTAATCAAGCAGGACATAGGGTTTTACCTCCATCAAGAGGGCCCGAACCTAGGTAAAACTTCGTGTCCCTTGCCTCCTGTTACCATCCGGCCTAGACGCACAGTTCGGGACCCCCTACCTGAGATCCGCCGGTTTTGACACCGAAAGTTAGGGTTACACAAGGTCGGTTACAAAGGAAGAGATATACATATACGTATTGCCTAGCTTGCCTTCCACGCCAAGTAGAGTCCCATCCGGACATGAGACGAAGTCTTCAATCTTGTATCTTCATAGTCCAACGGTCCGGCTAAAGGATATAGTCCGGCTGTCCGGAGACCCCCTAACCCAAGACTCCCTCAGTAGCCCCTAAACCAGGGTTCAATGACGATGAGTTTGGCGCGCAGTATTGTCTTCGGCATTGCAAGGCGGGTTCCTTCTCCGAATACATCACAGAAGAACTTGAAAACGAGGATAGTGTCCGACCTTGCAAAATAAGTTCCACATTCCACCGCAAAGAGAATAATATTTTCGCAGATCTAATTCTGGCTTGTTTTGGTAGCATGATGTTATGTCATGGCCCGGTGATTATTCGAACTGTTCCTTTTAACTAGCCCTGCACATAACGCGAGGCAGTTTTTCGACACGTCTTGTCAAAGCAGAGATCGTGTCCCCTTATTACGGGATTCTCATCAATACGGGTGTGGGTAACCCAACTGCGCCATCAATTGCGGCGCTTGGGGGATAAGCGAGTTTTACCAGGCAAGTGGGGATGTTGAGTTTCGTCCGCCCATATAAAGGGATAAGGATTCACCTTTCTATCCATGCCTTCTTCCTCCTTTGCTCATCCGTTTTCGCACACTCGAGCTCTAGCGCCCAAGCCCATACTTCGGCCCCAACCTTCTCCAACCATGTCCAGAGCAGGAGGCAAGTGGATGGTCTCCTCCGTCACGGAGGGAGACATCAAGAAACTGAGGAGAGCCAGATACCTGCCCGATGACATCGCACACCGGCTCCCCGATGAGGGGCAGCTCATCCCCACCCCCAAGCCCCATGAGAGGGTAGTAGTCCTCACCCATTTCCTCTGCGGACTGGGATTCCCTCTCCATCCGTTCATCCAGGGGATCATGTATTATTACGGCCTGGATTTCCACGATCTAGCCCTGAACTTCATCCTCAACATCTTGGAGTTTATCATCGTGTGCGAGGCCTTCCTCCGCATCAAGCCCCACTTCGGCTTATGGTTGAAGACCTTCAATGTCAAGCGGAGTGTGGAGGCGCCATGGTGGACAAGATGCCCAACATAACATGGCTTGAGGGCTCCTTTGTGGAAACCATAAAGGGGTGGCAATCGGGGTGGTTCTATATCACCGAGCCGCGCGACCCTGCATGGGCAGCGGCCCCCGAGTTCCGATCTGGCATCCCCACGCGGCTCACCTCCTGGAAAGAGAAGGGCTTGTCCTGGGGTAATTCGAAAGAGCTGACCGGACTCCAAACATGTATTCAAAATATGGTGGACAAGAAGCTCAAGCTCGTCAACATAGTCCAAGTCATGGTCATCCGCCGGATACTCCCGTGCCAACAATGAGAGTTCAATCCGGCGCAGCACCAAACTCTGAATAGGCTCTTCGACACGACTCATGAAGACGCCTGGAGGGTGTTGTTTAAAAGTGCCAAAGTCCCCCCCCCCTATTATCGAGGATAGCGGATTCAGCGCGAAGCGCCAAGCCAGTGCGGTAAGCTGCTTTACCTTTCACAGGATACTTATTTTATATAGATTGACTCTGTGCGGGATCTAAACTCCCGTACCTTTGACATGACTGGCAGAAGATGGTCGGACAGATCGACTGTCCGGCTCCTTTGCCCGAAGGCCCCATAGACGCTCTTCTGGCGAAGATGCTGACTCCAGCCCCTTATAAGGTGCCGGAGAAGACCAAGAAGGCCAAGGGAACCCGAAAGAGTTCCCGACGCCAGGCGTCGTCGGACTCACTATCCGATGACTCTGCGGTGCACTCTTCCCCCAAAGACGAGGAAGAAGAAGAAGAAGATGCTCCCCCACCGACTGGGGGAGACAAGAAAAGGAAGGCCGCCCCAACTGGGGAGGCCGGAGGGTCCAAGAAGGGAAGGACTCTCCTTCCGGACAGTTCCACCGCTGCCGACGAAGGCGAAAACGAGTGGTTGCCCAGGGTCAAGCCCCCGGGGAGATCGTAACTATTTGGATGCCATAGTAACTCATAGGATTCATTAGTCGCACTTCTTTCCCTAATGGCCAAACATAATTATGCAAGCCGCCCCGAGCCAATATCGAGGTATCATCGGACGGCTCCTTGGGCTTGTCGGACATGGATAGCGATCCAGTCCCGACCGCCACCTCCCCTCATCCTGCCGACGACGCCGAGGTGTTGTCTCAAGAGGCACCGAATCGAGGGGAGACAGTCCCGGAGGCGCCTCAAGGCGACCTTCCAGACTCTGGGAGCCGAGGCGACGTGGCCCCCGAGAGTTCCGAGTTCGGCCCTCAACCGAACACCGCGCTGGACCCTCTAGAGGTTTCGGGCTCGGGCAGGCGGCCTCCTTCTAAGAGGGGTAAGACGCCTGTGCCGGTGACCTCTATCCATCGAGAGGCGACGGACAATCTGCTGGAAGCGCTTCGCAGCGCTTCCATCGACGAGGCGCACCGCACTATCATGAGTGCGGTGATCCAGAAGGTTCAGTCCGCCAAGAGAGGATTAACTAAAGCCTGTGCCAGCCTTCTAACAGGCTTCGAGGTAAGTGTTTTTTAAAATGTAGTAGAAATATTACCGCATAGACAATAGCCCCTGATGCTTTGTTCGGTGTTCACAAAGAAAAGCTGAACAAAGGATCAAATAATATCGCAGGAGTCTAATATAGGTGTGTCAATATGCGTATGCAGGCTTTGCTGCTGGCGTCTGCCGCACTGACTGCGGAGGTCGCCGTACTGAAGCAGGACCTCGAGGGGTCCAGGAAAGAGCTCAGCCTTGCTAAGAGGCAGCTCGAGGAGAACAAGGGTAAGTAATACCCCGTCTATAGATATGTAAAAAAGGACGCGATTGCAAAATGACAGGATCATCGTATGTTTGTCAGGGGCCACGACCGAGGTGGCAACCCTGAAGCAAGCGCTAACCAAGGCCGAAGATACAGCGGCCAAGGAGCGCACCAAGCGAGAGAAGCATGAGGCTCGGGTGGGCGAGGTGCAGCAAGAGCTCCAGGCTCTCATGACAAAGCACGAGGCGTTGGAGCTTGACTCGAAGACGCGAGAGTCTGAGCTTGCTGCGACCCTTGAGACCACAAAGAGTGCCAAGGCCGAGACCGAGAAGGCCCTCTAGGAGATCGACACAATGAAGAAGATAGCGGTGGGTAAGGCTTTCTATATGCAAAGCAAGCATGTAAAAGTAAATTACCGATTACTTACCCGGATCCGGAGCTCTTCAGGAGCATTCGCAGATTTGCCCTGCAGTGTATCCGATGCCGCACAATTTTACCAGGCCAAGGACGGAAGCTCGATGGAGAAGCTATTTTGGTCTCAGTATGCTGAGGCCGAACATCCGGTGCCAATGAACAACCAGCTGAAACGGGTGGTCGAGCTACATAAGGCGGCCGATCAGGCCATGAAGGGCTTTATAGTCCGGCTGTGGCCTGGCGACGCCCTTCCGAGCAGCTTCTTCGGCCTAGTGAGGCGGATTGTGGATGCCTGCCCACGGCTGGAGGTCGTCAAGCGATCCGTCTGCATTGAAGGTGCACGCCGGGCTTTCGCCCGTGTGAAATTGCAGTGGGTCAAGCTAGACGCTGTGAAGCTGATCAAGGAGGGGCCGCCGGAGGGCAAGGATCGAGCACCGCCACCCCGAGATGTACTACGAGGGTGTTCTTCTGGGTGCCCGTCTTATTGCGGATGAGTGTTCAAAAGATGTAATATTTGAGTAAACTCGCTTGTTTTATCCTGTACTTATGAAAACATGTTTCATATGCGCTATGCAACGCTTGTTTGAATTTAAAATATTACCTTCTGTTTGGTTGTTTATCCAATCTGAGAGATACCTAGTCCTTGGCTTCTGCCCCCATGCCACGAGTGCTGGGGTGTTCGGGATAAACCTGAGCACTCTTGTTCCCATATTTGGGTCTTTCGAGGGAGGTGCTCAGCACAACGAACAAGGCAACCAGACTAATAATGCTTTATCACTCTCACTTAGCCATAGAATTCTATAATTTTAAATTTCGGCGAAGCCCCTGGTATTTGGAAGGCCGAATTCGGGGCGCGATACACGCCTGTAAGCCGAACAGGGCCGAGCCCTCGCCCTAAGAGGCATAAGTCTTTAGGGACTCGAAAAACCTAGCCGAACAGCGACCAGTCTCTCGCCTTATCATGACAGTCAGTTTTAGCTTTCTCTACTGAGGTGCTGAACCTAGCAGAACCGGGGCACAATCTCAGTAGTTCTCCTAGCGCTACCTTAGCCGTTAGAGCAGAACGTGAGGTACCAAAACATAGGAGCCGGGCAAACCCAACATTTGACCAAAGACATGATTCGGAGCTGATGCATCTATGCTATAAGTTCGGGTTGCCGCACTTGTGAAAGTGTTCGGACTTTTCACACCGCATTGTGGGGTACGTAAGCCCCTGGTGTATTGGCCGTACCTGAGTGTACTGTTGCAAGGCGTCATTAATGAACACACACACACACACACACACACACACACACACACACACACACACACACACACACACACATATATATATATATATATATATATAACAAGAATGCAATAATAGTCGTAATGTCATGCGTTTGTTTATTAAAAAATTGCGTTAAAGCAGAGTGATACAGGTAGTGCGATAAGCAAAGAGTAGGATTATGTCCCTTCCAAGGGCAAGCTGAGGAATGATATTAAATTGAATATTTCACTCGTTACTATAATCAACTTGGGAATTCCGTGGTATAACGTAGATGTCTACCTCCTTGGTTGCTGCATCATGTGTTCGGCAACAGTGCTGCCGGACAGTGTTTCCAGAGATTAAGATCCTGAAAGAAAAAGAAAAATAACCAAACGGGAAGCCCCTAGTTTGGTTTAGGCCGCGTTTTGGGGCATGCTGCAGTTGTGCCCCCCTCCCCACCTGTGCCCATGGTATTTTTAATGTGTAATTATGTAGGCGCGGCACGAGTTTCGCCGCTGGGCTGGGATTGGGGTGGCCTCCGTATTGCTACGGGAGCTCAGATCGCGCCAGGCGGTCTATTTGCCGATTGCCTCGAGCGCGCTTGAAGGTGTCCGGGCTGTGAAGCGCCGAACTGGTTGATTGCCTTGAGAGGTTGCTTTGCGCTTCTGCTGCGAGGGCCGCGGTGTGCTCCTCTGTTCGAAGAGAGCGCTCTGTGTTTCCATTAACTCTAATAACTCTGCGAGGTCCTAGCATCTTGAGCTTGAGGTATGCATAATGCGGTACCGCATTGAATCTAGCGAATGTGGTTCGCCCGAGCAGCGCGTGATAACCATTGCGGAACGGGACTATATCGAAGATTAACTCTTTGCTTCGGAAATTATCCGGGGATCCGAAGACCACTTCCAGTGTAACTGAGCCTGTGCAATGGGCCTCTACACCTGGAATGACGCCCTTAAAGGTCGTTTTTGTGGGTTTGATCCTTGAGGGGTCTATACCCATTTTGCGCACCGTGTCCTGATAAAGCAGGTTCAGGCTGCTGCCGCCGTCCATAAGGACTCGAGTGATGTGAAATCCGTTGATGATTGGGTCTAGGACCAGTGCGGCGAATCCGCCATGACAGATACTAGTTGGGTGGTCCCTGCGATCGAAGGTGATCGGGCAGGAGGACCAAGGGTTGAACTTTGGGGAGACTGGCTCCAATGCATATACGTCACTGAGCGCACGCTTCTGCTCCCTCTTGGGGATGTGGGGGTTGCGTATATCATGTTCATCGTCCGCACTTGCGGGGGAAACCTCTTCTGTCCTCCACTGTGCGGCTGCCGGGGCTCCTCCTCGTCATCGCTATGCGGCCCCTTGTCCTTGTTTTCGGCAATTAACTTGCCGGCCTTCTTGAACACCCAACAATCCATGTTGGTGTGACTGGCTGGCTTGTCTGGGGTGACGTGTATTTGACACGAGCGATCGAGTATACGATCCAAGCTGGACGGACCCGGCGTACTTTGTTTGAATGGCTTTTTCCGCTGACCGGGTTTAGAGCCTTTGAATCCGGCATTAACTGCCGTATCCTCAGTATTTTCGTTGTTAATGCGGCACTTATGCTTGTTGCGATGTGACCTACTATTGCCATCCTTGGTATCTGAGGTACCATGGTTCTTTGACATGTTATTACTGCGAGCCAGCCAGCTATCTTCTCCCGCACAAAAGCGGGTCATGAGTGTCATGAGAGCTGCCATAGATTTCGGCTTTTCCTGACCAAGGTGCCGGGCTAGCCACTTGTCTCGGATGTTGTGCATGAAAGCCGCTAAGGCCTCTGCATCCGGACAGTCGACGATTTGATTTTTCTTTGTAAGGAACCGAGTCCAGAATTGCCTGACCGGTTCTTCTGGCTGCTGAATTATGTGGCTCAAATCATCGGCGTCTGGTGGTCGCACATAAGTGCCCTGAAAGTTATCGAGGAATGCAGCTTCCAGATCTTCCCAACAGCTAATGGAGTTCGCTGGCAAGCTGTTAAGCCAATGTCGCGCTGGTCCTTTGAGCTTTAGTGGGAGGTATTTGATGGCGTGTAAGTCATCGCCGCGGGCCATGTGGATGTGGAGGAGGAAATCCTCAATCCATACCGCGGGATCTGTTGTGCCATCGTATGATTCAATATTTACAGGTTTGAAACCTTCTGGGAATTGATGTTCCATTACTTCGTCTGTGAAGCATAAGGGGTGTGCGGCGCCTCTGTATTGGGCTATATCGCGACGCAGCTCGAATGGGTCTTGCCCACAGTGTTCGGCCCGTCCGGATTTGCTTCTGTATCCGGCGTGACATTTGTCGTCTCGCAGAGTGGTGCGCCCTCATGATCCGTCGATCGATCTGGAATGCTTTGCCTTGTCCTCCAATATGTCTCGCAGGTCTGGCGTATCTCCCCATGCCTTTTTATTTGAATGGCGTTGGGGTGGAGGCTGAGCTTTTGGTTGGAATGCCTCTCTATTGTGGCCACGAGGTGGCTGATCAGCCGTATCATTCGTTTCTTCCTCCAGTCGGGGTAGTAACCTGCGCCTTGGGTAACTCTTGGAGGGGCGCTCGAGTTTATGTTCCTCGGCCGCGATTCAGTCCATTTGTCAGCTAGCAGATCTTGGTCAGCTTGAAGCTGATGCTGCTTTTTCTTCAGGCTATTTGCCGTGGCCATAAGCCGGCGCTTGAAGCGCTCTTGTTCGACGAGATCCTCTGGGACGGTGAACTCATCGTCGCTGAGGCTTGCCTCGTCTTCGGAGGGGGGGATGTAATTGTCATCCTCCTCCTCTCCGTTTGCCTCTCTCTCAGGAGAGCTGGCTCCTCCATCCTCCTACTCTAAATCTTGCTGGAGGGGTTTGTTGTTTTCTTCGGCACTATCAGGAGTGTTATTATCTTGTGCCAGTATCACCACTTTTGCTTTGGCGGGACTTAGAGTGGCGCCGCTGACGCCAGCGCTTGGAGGGGTCATCCTCCACTATCTCGTCGCCATTGCCTTTGTTGGGTGTATCCACCATGTATATGTCATATGACGAGGTGGCTTTCCAGTGCCCTATAGGTGCTGGTTCATGTTCGTCTCCTACATCGTCGTCCATACCGTCAATGTCTTCGGAGTCGAAGTCGAGCATGTCGGTTAAATCATCGACAGTGGCTATGAAGTGGGTGGTGGGTGGGCGTCGAATTTCTTCGTTGTCCGCATCCCAATCCTGTTGGCCATAATCCGGCCAGGGCTCTCCTGACAAAGAGAGAGACCTTAGTGAATTCAGAATGTCGCCGAAGGGCGAGTGTTGAAAGATATCCGCGGCGGTGAATTCCATGATCGATGCCCAGTCGGATTCGATTTGCAGGGGCGCAGATGGTTCGGAGTCAGAAAAAAAGTCCGGCACCTTGGAGTCACGGGCTGCGCAGAGGATTATGCTGGTGTTTGGCTCGATCGCCGTTGAGACTGCAGCCCCTGAGGCGGTGTCTAACCACCCGTCCTCGATTGGCGCAGTTGGCTCCGAGCTAAGGGTCGAAACGGATGCGAGCGGGCCTCTGGGGTACTGTTCGGCGGCAAAGCTAGGTCATACCCATCGCGACAGTGCGGCGCGCTCGGCTGTGGCTCGAATCCGTCGAAGATCAAGTCTCCGCGGATGTCGGCCGTGTAGTTCAAACTTCCAAATCTGACCTGATGGCCAGGGGCGTAGATTTCAATCTGCTCCAGATGGCCAAGCGAATTAGCCCGCAGTGCAAAGCCGCCGAATACGAAGATCTGTCCGGGGAGAAAAGTCTCACCCTGGACCGCCTCGCTATCGATGATAGTAGGAGCCATCAAGCCTAACGGCGATGACACAGAGGAACTCTCAATGACAGCACCAATGTCGGTGTCAAAACCGGCGGATCTTGGGTAGGGGGTCCCGAACTGTGCGTCTAGGCCAGATGGTAATAGGAGGCAGGGGACACGATGTTTTACCCAGGTTCGGGCCCTCTTGATGGAGGTAAAACCCTACGTCCTGCTTGATTAATATTGATGATATGGGTAGTACAAGAGTAGATCTACCACGAGATTAGAGAGGCTAAACCCTACAAGCTAGCCTATGGTATGATTGTATGTTGTGATTGTTGTCCTACGGACTAGAACCCTTCGGTTTATATAGACACCGGAGAGGGTTAGTGAGGGAGTCCTGGATTAGGGGGTGTTCAGGTAGCCGGACTATACCTTCAGCCAGACTCCTGGACTATGAAGATACAAGATTGAAGACTTCGTCCCGTGTCCGGATGGGACTTTCCTTGGCCTGGAAGGCAAGCTTGGCGATGCGGATATTCAAGATCTCCTACCATTGTAACCGACTCTGTGTAACCCTAACCCTATCCGGTGTCTATATAAACCGGAGGGTTGTAGTCCATAGGCAATCAACTCCATATACAACAATCATACCATAGGCTAGCTTCTAGGGTTTAGCCTCCTTGATCTCGTGGTAGATCTACTCTTGTACTACCCATATCATCAATATTAATCAAGCAGGACGTAGGGTTTTACCTCCATCAAGAGGGCCCGAACCTGGATAAAACATCGTGTTCCCTGCCTCCTGTTACCATCCGGCCTAGACGCACAGTTCGGGACCCACTACCCGAGATCCGCCGGTTTTGACACCGACATTGGTGCTTTCATTGAGAGTTCCTCTGTGTCACCACCTTTAGGCCCGATGGCTCCTTTGATCATCAACAACGATGCAGTCCACGGTGAGACTTTGCTCCCCGGACAGATCTTCGTCTTCGGCGGCTTCGCTCTGCGGGCCAATTCGCTCAGCCACCTGGAGAAGATCGAAAGCTACGCCCCTGGCCATCAAGTCAGGTTTGGAAGCTTAGACTACACGGCTGACATCCGCGGAGACTTGATCTTCAACGGACTCGAGCCACGGCCAAGCGCGCCGCACTATCTCGAGAGGCATGAACTAGCTCTGCCCCCGGACAGTGTCCTGGAGGCTGCACACGCATCGGTTCCGACCCCTAACTCGGAGCCTATTGCACCAATCGAGGATGAGCGGTTGGACGTCACCTCGGGGGCTGCGATCCCAAAAGCGATCGAGCCGAACGCTAGCCCCGCACTCTGCACGACCCGTGACTCCGAGGATCCGGACTCCGAACCCCCCGCGCCCCTGCCAATCGAATCCGATTGGGCGCCGATAATGGAGTTCACCGCTGCAGACATCTTTCAGCGTTCGCCTTTTGGCGACATCCTGAATTCTCTTAAGTCTCTCTCTTTATCAGGAGAGCCCTGACCGGACTACGGTCAGCGAGGGTGGGATACGGGCGATGAGGAAATTCAAAGCCCACCCACCACCCACTTTGTAGCCACTGTCGACAATCTAACCGACATGCTTGACTTCAGCTCCGGAGACATCGACGGCATGGACGACGATGTAGGAGACGAACAGGAACCAGCACCTGTAGGGCACTGGAAGGCCACCTCGTCATATGACATATATATGGTGGATACTCCAAAAGATGGAGATGGCGATGGAACAGTGGGGGATGACGCCCCCAAGAAACAGCCAAAGCGCCGGCATCAGCGGCGCCGCTCTAAATTCCGCCAGAGCAAAAACGGTGATTCCGGCACGGGAGATAATACTACCCCGGATAGCGCCAAAGAACACCCACCTCAGCAAGATTCGGCACAGGAAGATGGAGAAGCCAGCCCTCATGAGAGAGTGGCAGACCGAGAGGTCGAGGATGATAACTATACGCCTCCCTCCGAAGATGAGGCAAGCCTCGATAACGACGAATTCGTCATACCATCAGACCCCGCCGAACAAGAGCGTTTTAAACACAGGCTTTTAGCCACGGCAAGCAGCCTCAAGAAAAAGCAGCAACAACTCAGAGCTGCCCAAGATTTGCTAGCTGACAGATGGACTGAAGTCCTTGTGGCCGAAGAGTATGAACTCGAATGCCCCTCCAAGAGTTACCCAAAGCGCAGGCCGCTACCCCGATCAGAGGAGGAAGCACCTACATCACCAGCGCATGACATGGCAGACCGGCCACCTCGCGGCCGCGACAGAGAGGCCTCTCGGCCCTCCACCCAAGCCATGCCCCGACGCCGCTCAACTAAGGCACGGGAAAATGCGCCCGACCTGCGAGACATACTGGAGGATAAGGCAAGACAAATAAGATCGATCTACGGATCGCGCAGGCGCCCTACGGCTTGTGACAATGATCTTCACTCCGGATACAACAAATCCGGCCGGGCCGAATACAACAGGCATAGCTCTTCCGAGCTGCGTCGTGATATGGCCCGGTACAGAGGCGCCGCACACCCGCTATGCTTCACGAATGAAGTAATGGATCATAAAATCCCAGAGGGTTTCAAACCCGTAAACATCGAATCATACGATGGCCCAACAGATCCGGCGGTATGGATCGAGGATTATCTCCTTCACAGCCACATGGCACGCGGCGATAATATACACGCCATCAAATACCTCCCACTCAAACTTAAAGGACCGGCCCGGCATTGGCTTAACAGCTTGCCAGCAGACTCAATCGGTTCTTGGGAGGACCTGGAAGCCGCATTCCTCGACAACTTCCAGGGCACTTACATGCGACCGCCGGATGCTGACGACTTAAGCCACATAATTCAGCAGCCAGAGGAATCGGCCAGACAATTCTGGACACGGTTCCTAACAAAGAAAAACCAGATAGTCGACTGTCCGGACGCAGAGGCCCTAGCATCCTTCAAGCATAACATCTGCGACGAGTGGCTTGCCCGGCACCTGGGACAGGAAAAGCCGAAATCCATGGCAGCCCTCACGACACTCATGACCCGCTTTTGAGCAGGAGAAGACAACTGGCTAGCTCGCAGTAACAACTTATCAAAGAACCCTGGTAATTCGGATACCAAGGACAAAAGTGGCAGGACACGTCGGAATAAGCAAAAACGCCGCGTTAACAGCGACAACAATGAAGACACGGCAGTCAATGCCGGATTCAAAGGCTACAAATCCGGTCAGCGGAAAAAGCCATTCAAAAAGAATACTCAGGGCCCGTCCAGATTGGACCGAATACTCGATCGCTTGTGCCAGATACATGGCACCCCCGAAAGGCCAGCCAATCACACTAACAGGGATTGTTGGGTGTTCAAGCAGGCACGCAAGTTAAGGGCCGAAAACATAGACAAGGGGCGGCACAACGACGACGAGGAGCCCAAGCCGCCGAACAACAATGGACAGAAGGGCTTTCCCCCACAAGTGCGGACGGTGAACATGATATACGCAACCCACATTCCCAAGCGGGAGCGGAAGCGTGCGCTACGGGACGTATACGCGATGGAGCCAGTCGCCCCAAAGTTCAACCCATGGTCCTCCTGCCCGATCACTTTTGATCGAAGGGACCATCCCACTAGCATCCGTCATGGCGGCTTCGCCGCATTGGTTCTCGACCCAATCATCGACTGATTTCATCTCACAAGAGTCCTCATGGACGGCGGCAGTAGCCTGAACCTGCTTTATCAGGATAAAGTGCGGAAAATGGGCATAGATCCCTCAAGGATTAAGCCCACAAGAACGACCTTTAAAGGCGTTATACCAGGTGTAGAAGCCAACTATACAGACTCAGTAACACTTGACGTGGTCTTCGGATCCCCGGACAATTTCCAAAGCGAAGAGTTAATCTTCGATATAGTCCCGTTTCGCAGTGGCTATCACGCCCTGCTCGGACGAACCGCATTCGCAAAGTTCAATGCGGTGACGCACTACGCATATCTCAAGCTCATGATGCTAGGCCCTCGAGGAGTAATTACGGTCAACGGAAACATCGAACGCTCCCTCCGTACGGAGGAGCATACGGCGGCTCTCGCAGCGGAGGTACAAAGTAGCCTTCTTAGGCAATTCTCCAGTCCGGCCATTAAAAAGCCAGACACTGCCAAGCGCACCCGGAGTAACCCACAGCAGGACCGCCTGGCACACTATGAGCAAGCGTAGCAATGCGGCCCCAACCCCAGCTTTCGCGACATAGCGAAACCAGTACCTCGCGTACATAACTACGCCCTTGAAATACCATGGGCACAGGGGAAGGGGCACAATAACGGCACACCCAAAATATGGCTTAAAACGTACTAGGGGCTGCCGAATTCTTTTTTTAATTTTTTCTTAGTTTCGGGACTCCATACTTCGGACGACCTGTTCGGCAATTCGACTGCCGCACAAACGATGTAAGATCCAGGGAGGCAGACAAGCCATGCCGTATTATGGAACTCCCAGGTGGTCTCTATTACGAGTGGTATACCTGTTTTAAATACAATTCCGCGGCCTGCCCCTGGTCAGGACATACTGAATAGTCTAATATCTTTTGCTTACCGCACTATTTGTATCGTTCGGCTTTGATAAATAGCCTCTCTATAAACAATGCTTAGCTTTTTGTCTATATTTTGCATTATCCTCTTTTCACATATATGTTTATTAAATGACATGATTGCACCCGTACACCATGGTACGACAAACACGCCAGGGGCTTCAGTACCCCTCATTATGGCGTGAGAAGTCCGTACACTTTCACAAGTGCGGCATCCCGAACTTATAGCACTATATGCATTGGCTCCGAATCATGATTTGGGTCAATAGTTGGGTTTGCCCGGCTCCTATGTTTTGGTGCCTTACGTTCCGCTCTATCGGCTAAGGTAGCACTAGGAGAACCACTGCGATTGTGCCCCGGTTCAGCTGGGTTAAGCACCTCAGTGGAGAAAGCTAAAACTGACTATCATGATGAGGCGAGAGACCGGTCGCTGTTCGAGAGGTTTTTCGAGTCCCTAAAGACTTATGCCGCTTCGAGCGAGGAGCTGGCTTTGTCCGGCCAAGGCGTGGATAGCGCCCCGAACTCAGTCTTCCGAACTAGGGGCTTCGGCGAAATTTAAAATTATAGAGTTCTATGGCTGAGTGAGAGTGTTCAAGCATTATAGTCTGATTGCCTGGTTCGTTGTGCTGAGCGCCTCCCTCGAAGGACGCAACTATGGGAAAAAGAGTGATCAGGTTTATCCCGAACACCCCAGCACTAGTCGCATGGGGGCAGAAGCCGACGAGCCATCTCTCAATTTTTTGACAAACAGCCGCACAGAAAGTAATATTTTAAATTAAATAATCATTGCTTAGCGCATATGAACAAATTTTCAGTGCACAGGATAAACACGAGCGAGTTCATTCAAAAATCACATCCTTGGTACATTCATCCGCCACAAGGCGGGCACCTGCAAGAACATCCTTGTAGTAGTTCTCGGGCTTGCGATGCTCCTTCCCCGGCGGCGGCCTGTCCTTCACAAGCTTCTCACCGTCCAGCTTACCCCAGTGCGCCTTTGCACGGGCAAGGGCCCAACGGGCACCTTCGATGCAGACGGAGCGCTTGATGACCTCGAGCCTCGGACAGGCCTCCACCAGCCGCCGCACCAGCCCGAAATAGCTCCCAGGCAGGGCCTCTCCGGGCCACAGCCGAACTATGAAGCCCTTCATGGCCTGTTCGGCCGCCTTGTGGAGCTCGACCAGCTGTTTTAGCTGGTCGCTCAAAGGCACAGGGTGTCCGGCCTCAGAATACTGAGACCGGAACACCTTCTCTGTCGAGCTTCCCTCTTCAGCTCGGTAGAATGCGGCGGCATCGGATATGCTGCGGGGAAGATCTGCGAATGCCCCTAGAGAGCTCCGGATTCGGGTAAGTAACAAGTAGTTTACTTTTATATTTCTGCTTTGCATGAAGAATGCCTTACCCGCTGCTATCTTCCTCATCTCCTCCAACTCTTGGAGGGCCTTTTGGGCTTCGGCCTTGGCAGACTTGGTAGTCTCAAGGGCCGTCGCAAGCTCGGATGCTTGCGCCTTTGACTCAAGCTCCAAACTCTCATGTTTTTTCATGAGAGCCTGAAGCTCTTGCTGCACCTTGCCGACCTGAGCCCCAAGTCTGTCTCGCTCGGTGCGCTCCGCGGCCATTTTCTTTTCGGCCTCAGACAGCGCCTGCTTAAGGGTCGCCACCTCAGTCCTGGCCCCTACAATAAGTAGTACAATCCTGTTATCTTTTTTGCAATCACGCCTTTCTATAGGCACCTTTTCTGTAAGGTATTTCTTACCTTCTTTCTCCTCGAGCCGCCGCTTGGCAAGGCCGAGCTCTTGCTTGGTCTGCTCGAAGTCCTGCTTCAGGACACCCACCTCCGCAGTCAGTGCGGCGGTGGATAGCAGCGAAGCCTGCATACGCATATTGACTCTTTTTTTGTTAGACTCCTGCGAAATTTAATAGATCCTCTATTCGGCTTTTCTTTCCGAACCCCAAACAGAGCATCAGGGGCTACTGTCTATGCGGTAATATTTTTACATATTTTTACTTACCTCGAAGCCTGTTAGAAGGCTAGCGCAAGCTTCAGTCAGTCTGCTCTTGGCGGACTGAACCTTCTGGATCACCATACTCATAATAGTACGGTGCCCCTCGTCGATGGAGGCGCCGTCAAGCACCTCCAGCAGATTGTCCGGCACCTCCGGTTGGACGGAGGCCGCCGGCTCAGAAGGCTTGCTCCTCTTGGAAGGAGTTCGCCTAATGTGGTCCGGAACTGTAGAAGATTCTGGCACGGTGTCTGGCACAAAGCCGGACTTGGAGCCCTGGGGGGCCTTATCCCCTTCACTCATGGAGTCCGGGAGGTTGCCTTGCGGCTCCTCCGGGACCACCTCCTCCTGCCTCGGAGCTTGTCGCGACGCCACTTCGGCGTCGTCTGCAGTGCGGGGGGAGACAGCGGGCGGAACTGAATTCACGTGCGATGAGTCTAGGGAGCCGCCAGACGATTCATTGAATTTGGCCCGGGGCGGGCTGCATAATTATGTTCGACATTAGAGAAAGCTGTGCGACAAAGGAACATCATGAGTTACTCTGATATCCGAACTTACGATTTAGCCGGACGCTTGGCCCTGTTTGGCCATTCCTCTTCGCCCTCTTCAGCGTCGGGGGAGTAGTCCGGCGGAGGGGTCTTCCTTTTCCTAGACCCCTCGGCCTCCCCCGTTGGGGCGGCCTTCCTCTTCTCTCCTCCCTCCGCTGGGGGGGGGAGAGTTTTCTTCTTCTTCCTCCTCGTTTTCACGGGAAGAGGGCGTCTCGGACTCGTCGGATGACGAGTCTGACACCACCATGTTATGGGCACTCTTTCGAGTCCCCGTGGTCTTATTCTTCTTGGCCTTCTTTTCCGGCACCACATAAGGCGCCGGAGCCAGCAGCTTCACTAGTAGAGCTGGGGCTGGGTCTTCGGGCAGCGGAGCCGGCCAGCTAATCAGTCCGGATATCGCCCGCCAAGCCTGTCAAAGGTAAGGGAGTTTAGATCCCGCATAGAGTCAAACTATGAAAAAAGCTTAACATCCTGTAAAAGGTGAAGATAGCTTACCTCGCTAGCGTGACGCTGCGAGCTGTATCTGCGGTCCTTGGAAGCGGATGCGGGAGCCTCGGCACCCTTGAATAGCACCTTCCAGGCATCTTCGTACGTCGTGTCGAAGAGCCTGCTAAGGGTTTGGTGCTGCGCCGGGTCGAACTCCCACAGATTAAAATCCCGTTGTTGGCACGGGAGGATCCGGCGGACGAGCATAACCTGGATTACATTAACAAGCCGGATTGGCTTGTTCACCAGGTTCTGGATGCATGTTTACAATCCGGTCACCTCTTTTTCTTCACCCCACAACAGGCCCGTCTCTTTCCAGGACATAAGCCGCGTGGGGGTCCGGATCGGAACTTGGGGATTGTGATCCAGTTCGAATCGCGTGGCTCGGTGATGTAAAACCACCCGGATTGCCACCCCTTTAGGGTGTCCACAAAAGAGTCCTCGAACCATAGGACGTTGGCCATCTTGCCCGCCATGGCGCCTCCGCACTCCGCCTGGCTGCTGTGCACCACCTTGGGCTTGACGTTGAAGGTCTTGAGCCAGAGGCCGAAATGAGGGCGGACGCGGAGGAAAGCCTCGCACATGTCGATAAACGCCGAGATGTTGAGGATGAAGTTCGGGGCCAGATCATGGAAATCCAGGCCGTAGTAGAACATGAGCCCCCGGACAAATGGGTGGAGTGGAAAACCCAGTCCGCAGAGGAAGTGGGGAAGAAATACTACCCTCTCATGGGGCCTTGGGGTGGGGAGAAGCTGCCCCTTTCCTTGGACAGGTATCCGGCCTTCCTTAGCTTCTTGACTTGGCCCTCCGTAGAGGAGGAGACCACCCACTTGCCTCCCGCTCCGGACATTGCTAGAGAAGGTTGAGGTGGGAAGTGCGGGCTTGGGTGCTAGAGCTCGAGTGCGCAGGAGATGGATAGGCAAAGGAGGAAGAAGGCGTAGGTAAAAAGGTGGATCCTTATCCCCTTACACGGGCGGATGCGGTTGTGCGTCCCCACCAGCCTAGTAAAACTCGCTTGCCTCCCAAGCACCGTGATAAATGGCCCGGTTGGGTTACCCACACCCGTATTGATGAGAATCCCGTAAAGGGGGTACACGATCTCTGCTTTGACAAGACGTGCCAAGGAAACCGCCTCGCAAAACATGCTGAGGTGGAAAAGTAAAAACAATTCGAGTGAAGGGCTTGGCCGTAGTGTGATGAC
Source organism: Triticum dicoccoides (assembly GCF_002162155.2). Taxonomy (NCBI): domain Eukaryota; kingdom Viridiplantae; phylum Streptophyta; class Magnoliopsida; order Poales; family Poaceae; genus Triticum; species Triticum dicoccoides. The sequence goes on from NC_041392.1 coordinate 534,688,072, forward strand.
ACACTGCGGAATACGTCAGCAATTTTGATTTGTGTTAATATTATTCTCTCTATGGTGATATGTGGAAGCTTATTTTGCAGAGCCGGACACTACTCCTGGTGTTTACAATCTTCTATGAAGGACTTGGAGGAGGAACCCGCCTTGCAATGCCGAAGACAATTTGCGCGCCGGACTCATCGTCATTGAAGCCTGGTTGAGGGGCTACTGAGGGAGTCCTGGATTAGGGGGTGTTCGGATAGCCGGACTATACCTTCAGCCGGACTCCTGGACTATGAAGATACAAGATTGAAGACTTCGTCCCATGTCCGGATGGGACTTTCCTTGGCGTGGAAGGCAAGCTTGGCGATGCGGATATTCAAGATCTCCTACCATTGTAACCGACTCGGTGTAACCCTAACCCTATCCAGTGTCTATATAAACCGGAGGGTTGTAGTCCGTAGGCAATCAACTCCATATACAACAATCATACCATAGGCTAGCTTCTAGGGTTTAGCCTCCTTGATCTCGTGGTAGATCTACTCTTGTACGACCCATATCATCAATATTAATCAAGCAGGACGTAGGGTTTTACCTCCATCAAGAGGGCCCGAACCTAGGTAAAACATCATGTTCCCTGCCTCCTGTTACCATCTGACCTAGACACATAGTTCGGGACCCACTACCCGAGATCCGCCAGTTTTGACACCGACAGTTAGGGTTACACAAGGTCGGTTCAAAAGGAAGAGATATCCATATATGTATTGCCTAGCTTGCCTTCCATGCCAAGTAGAGTCCCATCCGGACACAAGACAAAGTCTTCAATCTTGTATCTTCATAGTCCAACAGTCCGGCTAAAGGATATAGTCCGGCTGTCCGGAGACCCCCTAATCCAAGACTATGTCCGAGAGAGATTGGGGAAGACTCTATCCAGCAGCAGCACGACGGCGTGGTGGTGGAGGAGGAGCGCGGGACTCCAGCAGGGCTTCGCCAAGCACTACGAGAGACGAGGAGGGAGAGAGGTAGGGCTGCGCCAAGAGGGAGATCAAATCATATGTTGGGCAGCCCCCAATACCTCAAGTATATATAGGGGGAGGGGAGGGGCTGCGCCCCCTTCTAGGGTTCCCTCCCTAGGGGACGGCAGCCCTAGATGCCATCTAGGGTGGCGGCCAAAGGGGAGAGGAGAGGGGGGCGCCCTAGGGTGGGCCTTAAGGCCCATCTCGACCTAGGGTTTGCCCCCTTCCCACTCTCCATGCGCCTTGGGCCTTTGTGGGGGGCGCACCAGCCCACCTGGGGCTGGTCCCCTCCCACACTTGGCCCATGCAGCGTTCTGGGGCTGGTGGCCCCACCTGGTGGACCCCCGGGACCCTCCTGGTGGTCCCGGTACGTCACCGATAGCACCCGAAACTTTTCCGGTGACCAAAACGGGACTTCCCATATATAAATCTTTACCTCCGGACCATTTCGGAACTCCTCATGACGTCCAGGATCTCATTCGGGACTCCAAACAACATTCGGTAACCGCGTACATACCTTCCCTATAACCCTAGCGTCATCGAACCTTAAGTGTGTAGACCCTACGGGCTCGGGAATAATGCAGACATGACCGAGACGTCTCTCTGGTCAATAACCAACAGCGGTATCTGGATACCCATGTTGGCTCCCACATGCTCCATTATGATCTCATCGGATGAAGCACGATGTCAAGGATTCAATCAATCCCGTATACAATTCCCTTTGTCTATCGGTACGATACTTGCCCGAGATTCGATCGTCGTATCTCGATACCTCGTTCAATCTCGTTACCGACAAGTATCTTTACTCGTTCCGTAACACATCATCCCATGATCAACCCCTTGGTCACATTGTGCACACTATGATGATGTCCTACCGAGTGGGCCCAGAGATACCTCTCCGTTACACGGAGTGACAAATCCCAGTCTCGATTCGTGCCAACCCAACAGACACTTTCAGAGATACCCGTAGTGCACCTTTACAGCCACCCAGTTACATTGTGACGTCTGGTACACCCAAAGTATGTCAGGACCCCGATTCCAAGTCACATCGATCTAGCCGGTAACACCTCATATCACATTGCGGCCTCACGCATGGTATCCCCACGGGTGTTGCCTTACCATGGCCCGGGACCGTTTGCGCCTTTTGGCTCACATATATGATAGTGTCGCTAGCATCCATATGACGGAGAACCGGACCGACATGGCTAGTCGTGAACCCAAAGCGGCACTAACTCATGAGGATAGGCATACATGAATCACATCGAGCATGTCGGTCATCAACGTGTGAATCTGGGCTGTAGCACTGGCCTAACAGGACTCCGGTAACCCGGGCTATAGCAGGCTAGGCAGGACTCCGGATGTCACTGCGTGACATTTCCCCGAAGGGACAGACATAGGAACGAAGTGAAACACATGCCGGCCAGTCAAGTGTCCAAAGCAGTAGTGCTGGGCTAGCAGGACCCCGGTGAACCGGGCTGTAGCGGACTACTATCTCTCAGGAAGCACTAGACTACATTTCCCCATATGAGAGGCTGCCAAGGATAAACAACTAGATTGTCGGATCCCACTCATACCAAGCATTTCAATCATACACACAATATGCCCGATATGAGTACATACAACATGGCATCACATCAAAACTCTACAACTCAAGTACTTTATTTAAAAAGGCTCTGAGGAGCCATACATAACATATTCATACAGGTAGGGGTCACACGACCCGACACTCAAGTCATACAATCATACAAGCACATGCGGAAGCAACTTAGTCTGAGTACAGACACTAGAAAGGAAAAAGGATTGAAGAAGCCTATTTATCTATAGAGGGCCCTTTCAAGGCTTGGACCACCACCTGGATGGCTAGTCACTCGTCGAAATCAAGGTCTACGTAGAACCCATCGGAGGGGGCGGTGTTGTCGTCTGAAAACAGTAATTAAGCAAACATGAGTACAAAGGTACTCAGCAAGTCTTACATCAGAACCTACTATACATGCTCATTCTCAAGAAGGTGGTGGAGTTATTGAAGCAAGCTAGCTTTGACTCTTGGCTAAGCTATCCTACGAGACTCCACTAGTAAAATAGTTTTCGCACACGATTCCACTAATCACCAACACAATACTCCATCGGGGATCCTCCCTCGTCATCCTACAGGAGGGCCATCCTCGGTACTCACACTTATCTTGAGTCTTTTAGTAGTATCCATTAACTTGTCTATGAACTGTATAGGCAACCAAGTAGTCCTTTATCGTGGACGCGGCTATTCGAATAGTTTTATACCCTGCAGGGGTGTACTTCATCACACATGTTTCCACCAGTTAGTGTCAGCACATGACATGTGCTCGGCAGACTTCAAGCGAAAACCGACGTGGGTGTAGACCACGACCTGACTAACCGCACAAGTCTCTAGTCCAGGTTTATCGCCTATTCAGGTTCCATCTGCAAGGAAATCCGGTTGGGGTGTCCTCAACGGCCCCAAACGATGTGTGAGGGTTCCCGAGACACCAAACGGGTGACTTGGTACATCGTGCCACGGTGTATCTACCTCATCATAGCCCACCCCTAGGGTCAGCGCTATGCACGGCCGCCAACACATAACCTACAAACACCAGAAACTAGTTGCAACTCCTAGACAGAGGACGAGAGGGGTCAGTAAGTCGAGCGGGGTCATATTTCCGGTCCCCAATGTGTGGTAGTAGCTGAATCTTAAATCACGCATACAGATCTCAGTTCTTATGGAAGGCCTCAATGAAACAACCCACCATGTACTCCTACATGGCCTCTCATCGATACCTTTACCAAAACATGTTCAACACATCCCTCACATTACCGACATAATCATTTCACTCTATCCCATCACCCAGATGAACCAGACCTGACACAACTCTAAGCATAGCAGGCATAGCATGGTAGGAAAACAAATATGGCTCAATCAACTCCTACACATGCTAGTGGGTTTCATCTAGTTACTGTGGCAATGACAGGTCATGAAAGGAAGTGGGTTCAACTACCGCAACACACAGCAGTTTGAATCGCGTTGTCTTAATGCAGTAAACAAGAGCAGAAGCGAGAACATGGGTTTGTATCGGAATGATCAATGGGTTGCTTGCCTGATGTAGTGGTTGTAGGGTACTGCCCTTCAGACGGATATTCGGGGTTATCCTCGGAGACAGAACCTACCACGAAAAACACACCGAACATAATCAACACATGAAGATATGCAACAATATGATGCATGCTATGACATGGCAATATGAATGTGTCTTGGCCTAATGCAAACTAAAACAGAAAGGAATGAACTCATTTGAATCAAAGATTCAAATGTTAGTTCATTTAACATAGCCATTTTAGTGCATTATCTTATTTTGCTTAAACAGCAAGGTTAACTTGTTTTGTCATGAATGAAACCATTAGCAATGGATAGGTTGAATTTTTCTGATCAAAATTCATATATAAATCTTTGCATTTGGATTTAGAAAATAATTTCTATGAATTTTTGAAGTTTGCAACAATTTCTGGAATTTTCTGTATAAAAACAAATCCAGAAATTAGTTATTGCGTCAGGGTGACGTCAGTCGTTAACGGGACGGTCCAGGTCAAACCTGACAGTGGGTCCCGCGTGTTAGTGTGATTAGTTTAACTAGATATTAGTTAATACTAATCCTAATTAGTTAGTAGGGCTGGGCCCTACCTGTCATTGACCTAGGGGGGTCAAACTGGGCCCACCCATGGTCAAACGGGGTCAGCGGGGTCAACTCGCCGGCGTTTAGCCGCCAGCGAGGCCAAACGCGGCGGTGCAGGTGCAGGTTTCACCTACAGGGCACCGTTCGGGGCGCCGTTGGGCTCCATGGATAGCTGGGAGCGAGCCACGGCGGTTGGTGCGGGTGGTTGGGCTCGGGGTCGCCGGAAACGGCGCCGACGTGGAGTTTGGCGGCGGTCGGAGCTCGGGTGAGCTCGGACCCGTCGCTAGGAGGCAAAGCGAGGCACGGGCGTGGTGCGTTGTGCTCCTGGGGATGTGGTGAAGTTAGTGGACTAAGTGGCGTGGCCGTGGCATGGCCGGAGCCTCGTTGACGACGAGCTCCGCGGCGGCGCGTGCGGGCGAACTCCGTGTGCCCGCTGTGGTGCAAGAGAAGGAGAGCGGAGAGGATAGGGAGGTGGCTAAGCTCACGGCGGTTGCGACGGAGTTGACGACGAGGTCGGAGACGAGCTGGAGCAAGCGGCGCGGCGGAGGCGACCTGGCCAGCAGGAGGTTGAAGACGAGCTCGGTGAAGACGCTAGGGGGCCTTCAGCGGGGCGTGGCTCGGTGGGACGGTCGAGGAGGGAGTGGCGGAGCTTCAGGACACGGTGGAGCGACGCATTGACGATGGTGGGCACGGTTACGGCGGCGGAATGGCGGCGGCTGCGGCGGCCATGGCGGAGGGGAGCGATGGAGAGAGGCAGGGGGAATGGATGTGTCTAGGGGGTTCGGTGCGCGACATGGAGGTCGTCCAGGCCAGTAGAGCGGCGAGGGGAGGAAGCAGGGCGGCAGGCAGATGCATGGCACGCGCTGGTGCCAGTGTCGAGCAGCTGCCTGCCTGCCTGGCCAAGCCAAGCAGCTCGCTGGAGCGTTGGCTGGGCTGGGCCGGCAGGTGGGCCTGCTGGGTGACCGCCAGGTAAGCTTTCTCTTCCTCTCTTTCATGTTTGTTTTCTTTTTCTATTTTTCTGTAACTTTAGGGCTTTATTAAAAATACTTAGGCACTTGCTAAAATCCTGGAAATAATCGTGGGCTCTGTTGGGATTATTCCTAACAGCCCTCACTTAAATCCACAATTATTTGGGCATCTAAAATATTTTATAGCATTTAAATGCCCAAATTCAAATACTTATGATTTAATTCAAAGAATCCAGAATGTCCTAGAAAAGAGTGCACCATTTTTGCCAGGGGTTTTAACCCAATCCAGAAATGATGAACATTTTGTGAAGGGCATTTTGGGTTCATTGAAAATAATTTTAGTAAACCCTAGTTGTTTCCAGGGGGGCTGGGGGTTCTGTCATCCCCATTTCAAGTTTCTATAAAAGTAGACATGATGCAACACTCTAATGCATGAACCAGCTAGGGTGTGACAAAGTATTCCTATGGTATCCGGGAGTTGCACAATCTCATGGTCTAAGGAAATGATACTTGACATTAGAAAAGCTTTAGCATACGAACTACACGATCTTGTGCTAGGCTTAGGATTGGGTCTTGTCCATCACATCATTCTCCTAATGATGTGATCCCATCATCAACGACATCCAATGTCCATGGTCAGGAAACCGTAACCATCTATTGAACAACGAGCTAGTCAACTAGAGGCTTACTAGGGACATGGTGTTGTCTATGTATCCACACATGTATCTGAGTTTCCTATCAATACAATTCTAGCATGGATAATAAATGATTATCATGAACAAGGAAATATAATAATAACTAATTTATTATTGCCTCTAGGGCATATTTCCAACAGTCTCCCACTTGCACTAGAGTCAATAATCTAGTTCACATCACTATGTGATTGCAATGAATCCAACACCCATGGGGTTTGTTCATATCTTGCTTGTGAGAGAGGTTTATTAGTCAATGAGTCTGAACCTTTCAGATCCATGTGTGCTTTACAAATCTCTATATCATCTTGTAGATGCAGTTACCACGCGCTACTTGGAGCTATTCCAAATAACTGTTCTACTAAACGAATCCGGTTTACTACTCAGAGTCATCCAGATTAGTGTGAAATTTTGCATCGACGTAACCCTTTACGACGAACTCTTTTACCACCTCCATAATCGAGAAAATTCCTTAGTCCACTAGTTACTAAGGATAACCTTGACCGTTGTCCTGTGATCCATTCCTAGATCACACTTGTACCCCTTGATTGACTCATGGCTTAGCACACTTCAGGTGCGGTACACAACGTTGCATACTTTAGAGCCTACGTCTAAAGCATAGGGGACGACCTTCGTCCTTTCTCTCTATTCTGCCATGGTCAGGTCTTGAGTTTTACTCAATACTCATACCTTATAACACAGCCAAGAACTCCTTTGCCGATCTATTTTTGAACTCCTTCAAAATTTTGTCATGGTATGTGTTCGTTTGAAATTACTATTAAGCGATTTTGATATATCCTTATAGATCTTGATGCTCAATGTTCAAGTAGCTTAATCCAGGTTTTCCATTGAAAAACACTTTTCAAATAACCCTATATGCTTTCCAAAAACTCTACATCATTTTTGATCAACAATAGTCAACAACATATACTCATCAAAAATTCTATAGTGCTCCCAATCACTTCTTTGGAAATACAAGTTTCTCATGAACTTTGTATAAACCCAAAATATTTGATCATCTCATCAAAGCGTACATTCCAATTCCGAGATGCTTACTCCAGTCCTTAGAAGGATTGCTGGAGCTTTGCGTACTTGTTAGCATCTTTCAGGATTGACAAAACCTTCTGGTTGTATCACAGACAACCTTTCCTCAAGAAAAACGTCGAGGAAACAATGTTTTGACATGCTTTCTGCAAGATTTCATAAATAATGCAGTAACTACTAACATAATTCCAACCGACTCTTAGCATCGCTACGAGTGAGAAAGTCTCATCGTAGTCAACTCCTTTGAACTTGTTGGGAAACATCTTAACGACAAGTCGAGCTTTCTTAATGGTGACACTTACCATCATTGTCCATCTTCCTTTTAAAATCTATCTGCACCCAACAGCCTTACGACCATCAAGTAGTTCTTTTCAAAGTCTATACTTTGTTTTATACATGGAACCTCTCTCGGATTTTATATCCTCGAGCCATTCGTCGGAATCCGGGCCCACTATCGCTTCTCCATAGCTCGTAGGTTCATTGTTGTCTAGCAACATGATTTCCAAGACAGGATTACGTACCACTCTGAAGTAGTACACATCCTTGTCGACCTATGATGTTTGGTAGTGACTTGATCCGAAGTTTCATGATCATTATCATAAGCTTCCACTTCAATTGGTGTAGGTGCCACAGGAACAACTTCATGTGCCCTGCTACACACTAGTTGAAGTGACGGTTCAATAACCTCATCAAGTCTCCACCATCCTCCCACTCAATTCTTTCGAGAGAAACTTTTCCTCGAGAAAGACCTATTTCTAGAAACAATCACTTCTGCTTCCGGATCTAAAATAGGAGGTATACCCAACTACTTTTGGGTATTCTATGAAGATGTATTTATCCGCTTCGGGTTCGAGCTTATCAGCCTGAAACATAAGCATCGTAGGCGCAAACTTTTAAGAATCGACGGCTTAGGTTTCTCTAAACCATAGTTCATATGGTGTCATCTCAACGGAATTGTGTGGTGCCCTATTTAACGTGAGTGCGGTTGTGTCTAATGCCTAACCCATAAATGATAGTGGTAATTCGATAAGAGACATCATGGTATGCACCATATCCAATAGGGTGCAGTTGTGATGTTCGGACACACCATCACAATATGGTGGTCCAGGCGGTATTAGTGTGAAACAATTTCCACAATGTCTTAATTGTGTGCCAAACTCGTAACTCAGATATTCATCTCTATGATCATATCATAGACATTTTATCATCTGGTCACGACGATCTTCAACTTCACTCTGAAATTACTTGAACCTTTCAATAATTCAGACCTGTGTTTCATCAAGTAAATATACTCAGCATCTACTCAAATCATCTGTGAAGTAAGAACATAATGATATCCACTGCGTGCCTCAGCACACATTGGACTGCACACATCAAAATTTATTACTTCCAACAAGTTGCTTTCTTGTTCCATCTTACTGAAAATGAGGTCTTTCAGTCATCTTGCCCATGTGGTATGATTTGCATGTCTCAAGTGATTCAAAATCAAGTGAGTCCAAACGATCCATCTGTATGGAGTTCATTCATGCATATCTACCAATAGACATGGTTCGCATGTTTCAATCTTTTCAAAAATGAGTGAGTCCAAAGATCCATTAACGTGGAGCTTCTTCATGCGTTTTACACCAACATGACTCAAATGGCAGTGCCACAAGTACGTGGTACTATCATTACTATCTTATATCTTTTGGCATGAACATGTGTATCACTACGATCGAGATTCAATAAACCATTCATTTTAGGTGCAAGACCATTGAAGGTATTATTCAAATAAACAGAGTAACCATTATTCTCCTTAAATGAATAACCGTGTGGCAATAAACATAATCCATTCATGTCTGTGCTCCACGCAAACACCAAATAACAATTATTTCGGTTTAACACCAATCCCGATGGTAGAGGGAGCGTGCGATGTTTAATCACATCAACCTTGGAAACACTTCCAACATATCATCATCTCACCTTTAGCTAGTCTCCGTAGCCTTTTATTTCGAGTTACTAACACTTAGCAACCGAACCGGTATTTATTACCCTGGTGCTACTAGGAGTACTAGTAAAGTACACAATAATATAATGTATATTCAAAATACTTCTGTCGACCTTACCAGCCTTCTCATTTACCAAGTATCTAGGGTAGTTCTGCTTCAGTGACCGTTCCCCTCATTATAGAAGCACTTAGTCTCGGGTTTGGTTCAACCTTGGGTTTCTTCACTAGAGCAGCAACTGATTTGCCGTCTCATGAAGTATCCTTTCTTTCCCTTGCCCTTCTTGAAACTAGTGGTTTTACTAACCATCAACAATTGATGCTCCTACTTGATTTCTACTTTCACGATGTCAAACATCGCGAATTGCTCAAGGATCATCATGTCTATCCCTGATATGTTATAGTTCATCACTAAGCTCTAATAGCTTGGTTGCAGTGACTATGGAGAACTATCACTATCTCATCTGGAAGATTAACTCCCACTCGATTCAAGCGATTGTAGTACTCAGACAATCTGAGCACATGCTCAACGATTGAGCTTTTCTCCCTTAGTTTGCATGCTTAAGAAACTTGTCAGAGGTCTCATACCTCTTGACGTGGGCACTAGCCTGAAATCCCAATTTCAGTCCTTGGAACATCTCATATGTTCCGCGATGTTTCAAAAACGTCTTTGGTGCCTCAATTCTAAACCATTTAGCATTATGCACTGAACTATCATGTAGTCATCAAAACGTGTATGTCAGATGTTCGCAACATCCACAACCGACGCTCGAGGTTCAGCTCACTGAGCGGTGCATTAAGGACATAATCCTTCTGCGCAGCAATGAGGACAATCCTCAGTTTACGGACCCAGTCCGCATAATTGCTACTATCAACTTTCAACTAAATTTTCTCTAGGAACATATCTAAAACAATAGAACTAAAGTGTAAGCTTCGACAGAATTTGCAAAGTCATTTTGACTATGTTCATGATAACTAAGTTCATCTGATAATTTAATGAACTCCCACTCAGATAGACATCCCTCTAGTCATCTAAGTGATACATGATCCGGGTCAACTAGGCCGTGTCCGATCATCACGTGAGACGGACTAGTCATCATCGGTGAACATCTTCATGTTGATCATATCTTCTATACAACTCATGTTTGACCTTTCGGTCTTCCGTGTTCCGAGGCCATGTCTGTACATGCTAGGCTCGTCAAGTCAACCTAAGTGTATTGCGTGTGTAAATCTGGCTTACACCCGTTGTATTCGAACGTTAGAATCTATCACACCCGATCATCAAATGGTGCTTCGAAACAACGAACCTTCGCAACGGTGCACAGTTAGGGGGAACACTTTCTTGAAATTATTGCGAGGGATCATCTTATTTAAGCTACTGTCGTTCTAAGAAAATAAGATGTAAAACATGATAAACATCACACGCAATCAAATAGTGACATGATATGGCCAATATCATTTTGCTCCTTTTGATCTCCATCTTCGGGGCGCCATGATCATCATCGTCACCGGCATGACACCATGATCTCCATCATCATGTCTTCATGAAGTTGTCTCGTCATCTATTACTTCTACTACTATGGATAATGGTTTAGCAATAAAGTAAAGTAATTACATGACGTTTATGTTGACAGGCAGGTCATAAATAAATTAAGACAACTCCTATGGCTCCTGCCGGTTGTCATACTCATCGACATGCAAGTCATGATTCCTATTACAAGAACATGATCAATCTCATACATCACATATATCATTCATCACATCCTTTTGGCCATATCACATCACGTAGCATACCCTACAAAAACAAGTTAGACGTCCTCTAATTGTTGTTGCATGTTTTACGTGGCTGCTATGGGTTTCTAGCAAGAACGTTTCTTACCTACGCCAAAACCACAACGTGATATGCCAATTTCTATTTACCCTTCATAAGGACCCTTTTCATCGAATCCGATCCGACTAAAGTGGGAGAGACAGACACCCGCTAGCCACCTTATGCAACTAGTGCATGTCAGTCGGTGGAACCTGTCTCACGTAAGAGTACGTGTAAGGTTGGTCCGGGCCGCTTCATCCCGCGATGCCGCCGAATCAAGATAAGACTAGTAACGGCAAGTAAATTGACAAAATCGACGCCCACAACAACTTGTGTTCTACTCGTGCATAGAAACTACGCATAGATCTAGCTCTGATACCACTGTTGGGCATCGTAGCAGAAATTTAAAATTTTCTACGCATCACTAAGATCAATCTATGGAGTAATCTAGAAACGAGGGGAAGGGGAGTTCATCTACATACCCTTGTAGATCGCTAAGCGGAAGCATTGCTAGAACACTGATGAGGTAGTCGTACTCTTGGCGATTCAGATCGCGGTCGATTCCGAACTAAGCGCCGAACAACGGCGCCTCCGCGTTCAACACACGTGCAGCCCGGTGACGTCTCCCATGCCTTGATCCAGCAAGGAGAGAGGGAGAGGTTGGGGAAGACTCCGTCCAGCAGCAGCACGATGGCGTGGTGGTGGTGGAGGAGCGCGGAACTCCAGCAGGGCTTCGCCAAGCACTACGAGAGACGAGGAGGGAGAGAGGTAGGGCTGCGCCACGAGGGAGATCAAATCATATGTTGGGTAGCCCCCAATACCTCAAGTATATATAGGGGGAGGGGAGGGGCTGCGCCCCTTCTAGGGTTCCCTCCCTAGGGGTGGAAGCAGCCCTATATGACATCTAGGGTGGCGGCCAAAGGGGAGAGGAGAGGGGGCGCCCTAGGGTGGGCCTTAAGGCCCATCTCGACCTAGGGTTTGCCCCCTTCCCACTCTCCATGCGCCTTGGGCCTTGGTGGGGGGGCGCACCAGCCCACCTGGGGCTGGTCCCCTCCCACACTTAGCCCACGCAGCCTTCTGGGGCTGGTGGCCCCACCTGGTGGACCCCCAGGACCCTCCCGGTGGTCCCGGTACGTTGCCGATAGCACCCAAAACTTTTCCGCTGACCACAACGGGACTTCCCATATATAAATCTTTACCTCCAGACCATTCCGGAACTCCTCGTGACGTCCGAGATCTCATCCGAGACTCCAAACAACATTCGGTAACCACGTACATACTTTCCCTATAACCCTAGCGTCATCGAACCTTAAGTGTGTAGACCCTACGGGCTCGGGAATAATGCAGACATGACCAGACATCTCTCTGGTTAATAACCAACATCGGGATCTGGATACCCATGTTGGCTCCCACATGCTCCACGATGATCTCATCGGATGAACCACGATGTCAAGGATTCAATCAATCCCGTATACAATTCCCTTTGTCTATCGGTACGATACTTGCCCGAGATTCGATCGTCGGTATCCCGATACCTCGTTCAATCTCATTACCGGCAAGTCTCTTTACTCGTTCCGTAACACATCATCTCGTGATCAACTCCTTGGTCACATTGTGCACATTATGATGATGTCCTACCGAGTGGGCCCAGAGATACCTCTCTGTTACACGGAGTGACAAATCCCAGTCTCGATTCGTGCCAACCCAACAGACACTTTCGGAGATACCCGCAGTGCACCTTTATAGCCACCCAGTTACGTTGTGACATTTGGTACACCCAAAGTATTCCTACGGTATCCGGGAGTTGCACAATCTCATGGTCTAAGGAAATGATACTTGACATTAGAAAAGCTTTAGCATACGAACTACACGATCTTGTGCTAGGCTTAGGATTGGGTCTTATCCATCACATCATTCTCCTAATGATGTGGTCCCATCATCAACGGCATCCAATGTCCATGGTCAGGAAACAGTAACCATCTATTGTTCAATGAGCTAGTCAAATAGAGGCTTACTAGGGACATGGTGTTGTCTATGTATCCACACATGTATCCGAGTTTCCTATCAATAAATTCTAGCATGGATAATAAACGATTATCATGAACAAGGAAATATAATAATAACTAATTTATTATTGCCTCTAGGGCATATTTCCAACAAAACCGGGGTTTCCAAAACTGGATGAGATGTACTTATTCTATACATACTATTAAAGGGAGGTGATATTCTTGGTTTCGCCCCGCTTTGTTTGGTCCCACTTCAACTAATTCCATGTACGCTATTTGCTTTCATACTTGCCACCCATTTTGGCCCAACGAAGGAAGCCCACCCGGCGCGCACTGTGGCCAGGTCCGGAGAACTAGCAAAAAATAAATTACCGATGGGAGGGTTCGGTCTCATAACTTGCCAACCAGCCACACATAGTTTGTCCAGATGACTCAGCTAGAGATATGAGAGGATATTCTTTTCTCCCGTTGCTACACATGAGTCTTTTTGCTTTTTTAGGGGAAAATCCAACTTTATTAATCAAATTCCATAGTGTGTAGGATACAACATTGGTCATGAGGCTGGCCAAGCCACACATGATGCCCTGGTGGTAACAATAAATAAAACTTAGCTAACTAGTGAGCTTTGACATTTTGAGCTCGACTCTCAAAGGTGAAATTACACAAAAGTAGTTATGATCTCAACTTAATTTCTCTGATTATAGCTCTATAAGGGCCCTGGCTGTCCCTAGCAATGTCGCCAATGAATTGTTTACAGTCTGAGGCCACAACAAATTGTTGCACATTCAGGCCTTCTGCTAGGGTGATAGCCTCACGACATGCTATAGCCTCGAGTCTCGCTGGGTCGCAAAATCCCGCAATGACAAGTGATGAGCTCCCCAGATAGACACCTTGGCTATCTCTGCATATGGCTGCCGCTGTACCTCCTCTCTGAAATCTTACTATGGCGTCAACGTGAATCTTAGCATAGCTGGCAGGTGGTGCCTTCGGCCTCGGTGTAGGAGCAGTGACAAGAGTCGCAGGCACTAGGTTAATCTTTCCAGGTAGTGAAACCATGCCCAAATCAGCCATGAAGCGAGTTATAAACTCCTTCGGCGCCCGAGGTGTTTGGAATATGGATTCATGGATAGCTTTTCTCCTTGAGGTCCAGATCGCCCACAAGGTGACCAACAGCAGAGTGAACTTCTCATGCGTTAGCGAATCCATTAGTCCAAAGAGCCAGCTCTTCGCCCTCGTCTCTATTGATGCAACCAGACTGCAGCCCAAATCCTCATCTACCAACGCCCATACGCATCTGGAGACTGTGCACTCCAGGAGGGAGTGAGGCCATGAGTCGGGAGCTTCAAAGAGGTCGCAAGAGCTAGTCATTGACATATGATGATGAGCCCTCACATCCTCTGTCGGTAGTGACTGTTTTGATAAGCGCCATAGAAACATGCATACATTTGCTGGGACTGTAGTTTTCCAGAGACACTTCCAAGAGGCTTCATCAACATGATTGCTGGATGATGGTGCCGAGTCCTTTAACCACGCCTCTCGCCGTTGCTTCGTAGACACCAACATGTTATAAGCTGAACGGACTGTGAATTGTCCTGTTCTCTCATGCATCCAGCTCCAAAAGTCCTGCATAGGAGCCGTACATAACGGGATGCCCATGATAATTTTTGCATTGAACAGCAAGAATGTAGCTTCCACCACATGTCTCTTCCATAAAGCATTAGTAGCATCGATTAGTTCAGATATTGTATTGGGAGGGTTACTTATTTGACAGCTGTATGGTCTCATCATCTCTGACCTGGGAAGCCAATTATCATTCCAAATGCTAGTGCTCTCCACATCTCCTATAATTCGTTTGATCAGTTCAAGTTTCAGAATATCCCGACCCTCCACTATGGCCCTCCATATCTGACTCGGATGGTTCCCAAGTGATGCCTCCAATATGGATGTATGTGGGAAATATACCCTCTTCAGAATTCTCGCGCTCAGAGACTCAGGATCTTGCAACATTCTCCATGCCTGCCTGGCTAACATGGCCAGGTTGAGAAGCTCAAAATCTTTGAATCCCAAGCCTCCCATACTCTTTGGCTGTGTCATTGCTTCCCATGAGACCCAGTGAGGTTTTCGTTGGCCATTTGTGCTCCCCCACCAAAATTTCCTTATCAGCATATTGAGGTGCTCACATAATCCCCTAGGAAGTTTGAAATAAGACATGGAAAATACTGGCACTGCCTGGGCAACTGATTTGACTAGTACCTCCTTCCCTGCTGTTGACAATGTTCTCTCAATCCATCCCTGAATTTTGCTCCACAATCTGTCGTTTAAATACTTGAAGGCCCTGTTTTTTGAACTCCCGTTTTCATTGGGACCATTGAGCATACCTTTTATTTCATTGCGAGTGACCTCTGGAACACCTTTGCTAAAAAATATTGAGGATTTGTTATAGTTGATTCCCTGACCTGAAGCTTGACTATAAACCTCCTACAACTGGTTAACCTCTATAGCACCCGCACTATTAGCCTTGAAGAACAGCAGGCTGTCATCAGCGAATAAAAGATGGTTAACTGGTGGTGCCTGGGGCGCCGCCTGAATCCCACCCAAGTTTGATGACTCACTTTGTGATTTTAAAAGACACAAGAGGCCCTCTGCTGCTAACAAGAACAAGTACGGTGATATTGGGTCACCTTATCGGATTCCAGGTGATGGATTCAACTCCTCAAGTTTCTTTCCATTGAACATGACTGAGAATTTTAACGAGGTAACCATGCCCATTACAATATCCACCCATCTTCTGTTGAACCCCAATTTGAGCATGATGGCTTGGAGATAAGCCCATTCAACCCAGTCATACACCTTCATCATATCCAATTTCAGAGCACATGAATGATTTTTCTTTGTCTTGTTCCTCTTCATAAAACGCAGACACCCATATGCTGTTATTATATTATATCTTTTTGCTAGTAGCTATCTATAAGATGGGCCAACCAGTTTGATCGCTAGTAGATTGGTTGTGTGCGAACAAACGACTGCTTGACGTAGATTGCATCAAATAAGAAATCTCTGACATGCCGACCAAACGCGTGCTGTTGTCTGCACAAAACTAAAATTGGCCGGCAGCTCATCTTTATCTTTACCTAATAATAAAAGGATGATCGCTTCTTACCACCATAATTTCGTCTGCCTTTTGTTATTTTTGTTCATCCGTCCGTCTCAACTTCGTACGTCATATTTCCTTGTTTGTCTGTCGCAACCCTCCGTGTGCTGGGCTGGTGGCCCAAATAACCAGGCCCGCCTATCCTGACAAGCAAGGCCGTCATGTTTTGTGTTATATTGTCCCACATTGCCCACTTATATCTAACCCATCCAATTTATATACTTCTTTAACTTTTACAAGTGTTAAGAAGCCATCTCGGGAAAAAGGAAATAGAGGTGGCAAAGAGATTAAATGGAGAAAGATGCTGAGATGCATGCAGGTTGAGACATGGAAGGGGAACAACAGGAGCGCCACTGCTGAGTGGCCGCATCGGCGAGGAAGATACAGATGGTGCGCGGACATGGAGAAGTAGAAGGCGGAGCTCGGCACGCTGTGACGGAGGGTATGCTGAGGAAGGAAGCGCACGTGGCCAGGCGAAGCTGAAGGCAGAGCTCGGCGCGCTATGGCGGAAGGAGGGTACGTCGTCGATGTCCGTCCTATGGCTGGAGGAGCTTAGCCGGGTGACCTCCAAGCAGCTCGACGTTCCGTGACTATAGAGGAACAACTACATCTAGGTAAATTTATAATTTCAACAAAAGTGTTGCGTGTAGAACATTTTTATTGTCTGATGGCTGGTGTCAGTGTGTTATGCTTTCGGTCACTATGTATCAATGGTCCGATCTTCAACGCCGTACTGAAGTCGGACAACGAATATTGTGTGTATATCAGTGCATCCATAAAAACCTGACACTATCAATACATCCACCGACATTGGTTGACTCATCCATGCTTATTTCAAATTTTGTTTAGGAATGCTGCACTACAAAATATATTAATTGAACAAATAGGATGTAGTAAATGAAAGTAGTTTAGTTTATTAAAATAGCTTGGGTAATTATGAAAATTGCAATATTATACCACCATGATTAGAATATAAGCACTATCTTGGTTTAAGACAGTAATGTGAAGCATCTAACTAACTGATAAACTGAGATAACATTTTAGTGATAGGTAAGAGAAAACTTACTAACTATATGTGTGATAGTCTTACCTTGATTTAGTAGAAAATTTACACACATGTACATTATGCCTCCATGTATATCTGCATTTTTTCAGAATTTTTGAACACATAAAAATATGAATTTTGAATTTTGCAAATGGAGGCCTCCATGGAGCTCGACCGCCAAAAGCAATTTTCGATGTAGAAGCAACACATATATTCTAATGTTGATGTCCAATGTAATTAAAGTAACTTATCAGTGGCTACATATGGTCTATTTATGATGCAAAATCTAATCACTTTCTTCTTTTTAATAAATAACAGATTCATACAATATGCAAAACTCACATGCAATGAAGCAATTTGGGTCTCTATCTACGCTCCTGAATGCCAAGGAACAAAGAAATAAAAGATATAGAGAGAGGTATGCACGGATGACCAATGAAGAAAAGCAGAAAAAATTAAAAAAGCGACGCCAATCCTATCAGCAAAACAAAACAATTAAGGATTCAACTCAATTGCAAAAAAATGCACACAAGGGAGGAAGCGATATGCATATATGGAGCTAGCACAAAAGACAAAAAAGTGCGCAAGAGAAAGGTAGAAATATGCAAATATGCAGCCAGAGCAAAAGAAAGCTAGAATAAGACAAATCACAACTAACCAAGAATTGAAGCGCAACACACCATGTAAAGTATCAATTGCGATGAAGAACCCAACATATGTCGCAATAGAAGAGGAAGTTAAAACATCTGTACGTCGAAGACTTCATGGTTAGCATACACACAATGGAAGCATATATGCATGCATAGTCGAAGAAGTATATGGCATTTTTATTATGTTATATGTAATCACTCTTATGTGTTTCTTCTCATGCTTTTCCTTCATTACACCGTTTATGTTGAGAGTCAAACTAATCAGATGCTTGATTTATTTTGTATAATATTGAGATATGTGTGCATGCTAATTTTCTTTCCCCCGTTACAACGCATGGACATGTTTCCTAGTGTACACTTAAAACGCTTGGCAGGAACCAGAAGCGCTATTTCACGCTTTAAGCGAGACGGGCGGACCTCTCACAACGATGGGCTACAGTATCAAGCCGGCCCGTTAACGCATTTTTTTCCAGAAAAATAGAGTAAAAAGTGTTGCGTTTGCGCCATGTTTCTTCGACGCAAGCTAGCCACTACGCCAGCATCTACTTGGTGAACATTAGGTAGGGCCCGACCCGCTATAAAGAATATGAGCCGACTTTCACACATGTTCGTTCTTTTCATGTTTTTACTGGGTTTTTCTTTCTTTTCATTTCTATACGGCTTTATCCGGGTTTTCGCGTTGTGTTTTCTTTTTTGTCTTCTTTTCCTATTTTTCATTATTCTTTTTTTTCTTGTTTGGGGTTTTCATTTATAGTTTCTTTCATTTTCCTTTTACTTTGGTTTATTTTGTTTCTTTTTTGGTTTTCATTTTTTGTTTTTCTCTATTTCTTTTTGTTTTTCATTCTACATTCTAATACACATGATCAACATTTTTTCAAATACTTGTCCAACATTTATATATAGTAGCATAAATGTCGGTGCATTGGAACGGGCAAAAAAAATGCAAAGCCAGCTTTGTGTGCCATTTTTATAGCCAGTTATGATAAACATCAGTAATAAGGTTACACTCTTATTGTTGTTCGGAGCATGAAGTGTTGACGTGAAGAAGGTGGCCTAACTTCCTTCGTCTATTGGAATAGTAATGGTGCATGAAATAGTTTGTCTATTGTTTTTATGTTTTTCTTTTTGGAAAAGCACACATATTTGTTTATTTTTTCGGAAACTGAGCATTTGTTATTTTTAGGAACATGTTTTCAACTCGAACATTTTATGAATAAATTAGTGATTCTGTGAACAACTTTAAATGTTTCTAAATCGGAACATTTTTGGGATTTTTCGGCATTTCTGAAAAGTGTGAACATATATAATTTTTTTTGAAACCTAGAACAGTTAGAAATGCTAATTATCTTAAAAATACATGCTTGGTGCCGGTAATTAAATAAAATATTGTTCGTGTCGAGACCATGAAGTATAGAGTTAAGAAAGTCGTAGTGGTGTACTTTGATGACGCTTCCTTGAGCATAACACTATCACCGAATGAAAAATAGTGGTGTATTTATTTTTAGTGGGACATGCAGATGATTGAATGTTCTATACTATTTGAGAGTTTAATAACTAATTTTAAAGTTTTTTTTAGATTTTTCAAAACATTTGAATGCGAATGGATTTTTACTATGTTGGATTTTTGATAGATAATTGTTTGTTTGGTTTCGAAGATTTTATTTTTTTCATAGCAAATATGCACGGATGTCTTGCGTAAATAAATGTTGGTCATTTCACCCTTGGGCTAAAATATGTGGACACATTGATCATTCTATACATTAGATATGTATACGTTAGGTAATAATTTAAATCAATATTACAAATTCAGAATTATTGTAAGTTTCACTACATTTTCTTTCCTTCCAGGCCATGCCCCCAAAACCTGGCCCAAGGCCCAGCCAGACCCCCTCCTTAACCCTAGTGATCGGGAGCTTTTCCCATTCGATCCCCATCTCCCCCTCACATTGTCGATCCCCTTAGTGCCGCTACACACACACACGACACAGCAAGCGCATGCACACACACACACACACA
>NC_041392.1:534708422-534724294 GCF_002162155.2 Triticum dicoccoides
TCGCGCCTGGTCCCCTGCTGTGTGCGCACCCCGTCGTCATTTGCCCGGTGACCCACTCCAGCCCCTCCAGCCGGTGACCCCCCTGGCCTCCTCCGAGCCTGCTCTCCCTTCCTCAGCTCGCTTCGTGTCTGACCCTCTTTTTTCGCTGCGCCCAACCTACATCGGCTCCTTAACTCGAGCCGCCGCCGTAGACGGCGAGCCTTCATCCGCGCCCGGACGCTGGCTTTCCCCGCATCACCACACATCGCCGACCCGCGTCCCCGTGCTCCTGTTCCGTCGATCGGCGTGACGGCTTCGGTGTGAGGCGGCGTCGAGCTCCGGCCGGCGGCTCTTCTTAGGCTTCTTGGGTGGGGTGGCTACTTCGGCGTGGGGCTGTGGAGTTCATCCCCGCGTGCTGTTCTGGTGCCCTTCGGCTTTGCTATGCCCGTTGAGAAACATAGCATGAAATTTTAAAAAAAATTCCTACGCTAACGGAAGATCTATCTAGGAGATGCATAGCAACCAATCAAGCACCGACTGACATGCACTAGTTGCATAAGGTGGCTGGCGGGTGTCTGTCTCTCCCACTTTAGTCGGATCGGATTCGATGAAAAGGGTCCTTATGAAGGGTAAATAGCAATTGGCATATCACGTTGTGGTCTTTGCGTAGGTAAAAAACGTTCTTGCTAGAAACCCATAGCAGCCACGTAAAACATGCAAACAACAATTAGAGGACGTCTAACTTGTTTTTGCAAGGTATGCTATGTGATGTGATATGGCCAAAGGATGTGATGAATGATATATGTGATGTATGAGATTGATCATGTTCTTGTAATAGGAATCACGACTTGCATGTCGATGAGTATGACAACCGGCAGGAGCCATAGGAGTTGTCTTTATTTATTGTATGACCTGCGTGTCAACTTAAACGTCATGTAATTACATTACTTTATTGCTAAAGCGTTAGCCATAGTAGTAGAAGTAATAGATGACGAGACAACTTCAAGAAGACACGATGATGGAGATCATGATGATAGAGATCATGGTGTCATGCCGGTGACAAGATGATCATGGAGCCCCAAGATGGAGATCAAAGGAGCTATATGATATTGGCCATATCATGTCACTATTATTTGATTGCATGTGATGTTTATCATGTTTTTGCATCTTGTTTACTAAGAACGGCGGTAGTAAATAAGATGATCCCTCATAATAATTTCAAGAAGGTGTTCCCCCTAACTGTTCACCGTTGCGACAGTTCGTTGTTTTGAAGCACCACGTGATGATCGGGTGTGATAGATTCTAACGTTCACATACAACGGGTGTAAGACAGATTTACACACGCGAAACAATTAGGTTGACTTGACGAGCCTAGCATGTACAGACATGGCCTCGGAACACAAGAGACCGAAAGGTCGAGCATGAGTCGTATGGTAGATACGATCAACATGAAGATGTTCACCGATGTTGACTAGTCCGTCTCATGTGATGATCGGACACGGCCTAGTTGACTCGGATCATGTAATCACTTAGATGACTAGAGGGATGTCTATCTGAGTGGGAGTTCATAAGATGAACTTAATTATCCTGAACATAGTCAAAAGGTCTTCGCAAATTATGTCATAGCTCGCGCTTTAGTTCTACTGTTTAGATATGTTCCTAGAGAAAATTTAGTTGAAAGTTGATAGTAGCAATTATGCGGACTAGGTCCGTAAACTGAGGATTGTCCTCATTGCTTCATAGAAGGCTTATGTCCTTAATGCACCGCTCAGTGTGCTGAACCTCGAACGTTGTCTGTGGATGTTGCGAACATCTGACATACACATTTTGATAACTACGTGATAGTTCAGTTAAATGGTTTAGAGTTGAGGCACCGAAGATGTTTTTAAACGTCGCAAAACATATGAGATGTTTCGAGGGCTGAAATTGGGATTTCAGGCTCGTACCCATGTCAAGAGGTATAAGACCTCCGACGATTTTCTTAGCCTGCAAACTAAGGGAGAAAAGCTCAATTGTTGAACTTGTGCTCAGATTGTCTGAGTACAACAATCGCTTGAATCGGTGGGAGTTGATCTTCCAGATGAAATAGTGATGGTTCTCCGAAGTCATTACCACCAAGCTGCTAGAGCTTCGTGATGAACTATAATGTATCAGGGACATATATGGTGATCCTTGAGATATTCGTGATGTTTGACACCATAAAAGTAGAAATCAAGAAGGAGCATCCATTGTTGATGGTTGGTGAAACCACTAGTTTCAAGAAGGGCAAGGGCAAAAAGGGATGCTTCATGAAATGGCAAATCAGCTGCTGCTCTAGTGAAGAAACCCAAGGTTGAACCCAAACCCGAGACTAAGTGCTTCTGTAATAAGGGGAACATCCACTACAGCAGAATTACCCTAGATACTTGGTACATGAGAAGGCTGTCGATAGAAGTATATTGGATATACATTATGTTAATGTGTACTTTACTAGTACTCCTAGTAGCACCAGGGTATTAGATACCGGTTCGGTTACTAAGTGTTAGTAACTCGAAACAAAAGCTACAGAATAAACGGAGACTAGCTAAAAGGTGAGATGACGATATGTGTTGGAAGTATTTCCAAGGTTGATCAAATATCGTATGCTCCCCCTACCATCAAGATTGGTGTTTGGGTTGAGCATAGACATGATTGGATTATGTCTATCGCAATACGGTTATTCATTTAAGGAGAATAATGGTTAGTCTGTTTATTTGAATAATACCTTCAATGGTCTTGCACCTAAAATGAATGGTTTATTGAATCTCGATCGTAGTGATACACATGTTCATGCCAAAAGATAGTAATGATAGTACCACCTACTTGTGGCACTGCCACGTAAGTCTTATCGGTATAAAACACATGAATAAGCTCCATGTTGATGGATCTTTGGGCTCACTCGTTTTTGAAAGGTTTGAGACATGCAAACCATGTCTATTGGTGTATATGCATGAAGAAACTCCATGCAAATGGACCGTTTGGACTCACTTGATTTTTGAATCACTTGAGACATGCAAATCATACCACATGGGCAAGATGACTGAAAGCCTCATTTTCAGTAAAATGGAACTCGAAAGCAACTTGTTGGAAGTAATACATTTTGATGTGTGCAGTCCAATGAGTGCTGAGGCATGTAGTGGATATCGTTATGTTCTTACTTCACAGATGATTTGAGTAGATGTTGAGTATATTTACTTGATGAATCACGAGTCTGAATTATTGAAAGGTTCAAGTAATTTCAGGGTGAAGTTGAAAGATCGTCGTGACAAGAGGATAAAATGTCTATGATATGATCATAGAGATGAATATCTGAATTACGAGTTTGGCACAGAATTAAGACATTGTGGAAATTGTTTCACAACTAATACAGCCTAGAACACCATAGTGTGATGGTGTGTCCGAACATCATAACTGCACCCTATTGGATATGATGCATACCATGATGTCTCTTATCGAATTACCATGATAGTTTATGGGTTAGGCATTAAAGACAACCACATTCACTTTAAATAGGGCACCACGTAATTCCGATGAGATGACACCATATGAACTATGGTTTAGAGAAACCTAAGCTGTCATTTCTTAGATGTTTGGGGCTGCAACGCTTATGTGAAAAAGTTTCAGGCTGATAAGCTCGAACCCAAAGCGGATAAATGCATCTTCATAGGACACCCAAAACAGTTGGGTATACCTCCTGTCTCAGATCCGAAAGCAATAAGGGATTGTTTCTAGAATCAGGTCCTTTCTCGAGGAAAAGTTTCTCTCGAAAGAATTGAGTGGGAGGATGGTGGAGACTTGATGAGGTTATTGAACCGTCTCGTCAACTAGTGTGTGGCAGGGCACAGGAGTTGTTCCTGTGGCACCTACACCAATTGAAGTGGAAGCTTATGATAGTGATCATGAAACTTCAGATCAAGTCACTACCAAACCTCGTGGGATGACAAGGATGCGTACTACTTCAGAGTGATACGTAATCCTGTCTTGGAAGTCATGTTGCTAGATAACAATGAACCTACGAGCTATGGAGAAGCAATGGTGGGCCTGGATTCCAAAATGGCTCGAGGCCATATAATCCGAGAGAGGATCCATATATGAAAACAAAGTGTAGACTTTGGGAGAACTACTTGATGGTCGTAAGGCTATTAGGTACATATGGATTTTAAAAGGAAGACGGACAATGATGGTAGGTATCACCATTAAGAAAGCTCGACTTGTCGTTAAGATGTTTTCCGACAAGTTCAAGGAGTTGACTGCGATGAGACTTTCTCACTCGTAGCGATGCTAAGAGTCTGTTGGAATTATATTAGCAATTACTGCATTATTTGTGAAATCTTGCAGATAGGATGCCAAAAACCATTGTTTCCTCGACGATTTTTGAGGAAAGGTTGTATGTGATACAACCGGAAGGTTTTGTCAATCCTGAAAGATGCTAATAAGTATGCAAAGCTCCAGCAATCCTTCTAAGGACTGGAGTAAGCATCTCGGAGTTGGAATGTATGCTTCGATGAGATGATCAAAGATTTTGGGTGTATACAAAGTTTATGAGAAACTTGTATTTCCAAAGAAGTGAGTGGGAGCACTATAGAATTTCTGATGAGTATATGTTGTTGACATATTGTGGATCAGAAATGATGTAGAATTTCTGGAAAGCATATAGGGTCATTTGAAAGGTGTTTTTCCATGGAAAACCTGGATTAAGCTACTTGAACATTGAGCATCAAGATCTATAAGGATAGATCAAAACACTTAATGGTACTTTCAAATGAGCACATACCTTGACATGATCTTGAAGGTGTTCAAGATGGATCAGTCAAAGAAGGAGTTCTTGCCTGAGTTGTAAGGTATGAAGTTAAGACTTAAAGCTCGACCACGGCAGAAGAAAGAGAAAGGACGAATGTCGTCCCCTATGCTTTTGTCATAGGCTCTATACGGTATGCCATGCTGAGTACCGCACCTGATGTGTGCCTTGCCACATGTCTGGCAAGAGGGTACAAAGGTGATCCAGGAGTGGATCACTAGATAGCGGTCAAAATTGTCCTTGGAGTAATAAGGACATGTTTCTCGATTATGGAGGTGATAAAGAGTTCGGCGTAAAGGGTTACATCGATGCAAGCTTTAACACCTATCCGAATGACTTTGAGTAGCAAACCGGATATATATAGTGGAGCAACCATTTGGAATAGCTCCAAGTGGAACGTGGAAGCAACATTTATAATATGACCTAGAGATTTGCAAAGTACATACGGATCTGATTGTTGCAGACCCGTTGACTAAAACCTCTCTCACAAGAAAAACATGATCAAACCCAGAACTCATTGAGTCTTAATCACATGATGATGTGAACTAGTTTAGTGACACTAGTAAACTCTTGGATGTTGGTCACAAGGCGATGTGGCCTGTGAGTGTTAATCACATGGCGATGTGAACTAGATTATTGACTCTAGTGCAAGTGGGAGACTGTTGGAAATATGCCCTAGAGGCAATAATAAATTGATTATTATTATATTTCCTTGTTCATGATAATCGTTTATTATCCATGCTAGAATTGTATTGATAGGAAACTCAGATACATGTGTGGATACATAGACAACACCATGTCCCTAGTAAGCTTCTGGTTGACTAGCTCATTGATCAATAGATGGTTACAGCTTCCTGACCATGGACATTAGATGTCATTGATAACGGGATCACATCATTGGGAGAATGATGTGATGGACAAGACCCAATCCTAAGCCTAGCACAAAGATCGTGTAGTTCGTATGCTAAAGATTTTCTAATGTCAAGTATCATTTCCTTAGACCATGAGATTGTGCAACTCCCGGATACCGTAGGAATGCTTTGGGTGTGCCAAACGTCACAACGTAACTGGGTGGCTATAAAGGTACACTACAGGTATCTTCGAAAGTGTCTGTTGGGTTGGCACCAATCGAGACTGGGATTTGTCACTCTGTGTGACGGAGAGGTATCTCTGGGCCCACTCGGTAGGACATCATCATAATGTGCACAATGTGATCAAGGAGTTGATCACAGGATGATGTGTTACGGAACGAGTAAAAGAGACTTGCCAGTAACGAGATTGAACAAGGTATCGGGATACCGACGATCGAATCTCGGGCAAGTATCGTACCGCTAGACAAAGGGAATTGT
The DNA here is from genome assembly GCF_002162155.2 of Triticum dicoccoides. NCBI lineage: Eukaryota > Viridiplantae > Streptophyta > Magnoliopsida > Poales > Poaceae > Triticum > Triticum dicoccoides. Next base: position 534,714,567 of record NC_041392.1, read on the forward strand.
ATACGGGATTGATTAAGTCCTTGACATCGTGGTTCATCCAATGAGATCATTGTGGAACATGTGGGAGCCAACATGGGTATCCAGATCCCGCTGTTGGTTATTGACCGGAGAGTCATCTCGGTTATGTCTGCATGTCTCCCGAACCCATAGGGTCTACACACTTAAGGTTCGGTGACGCTAGGGTTATAGAGATATTAGTATGCGGTAACCCAAAAGTTGTTCGAAGTCCCGAATGAGATCCCGGACGTCACGAGGAGTTCCGGAATGGTCCGGAGGTAAATATTTATATATGGGAAGTCTTGTTTTGGTCGGCGGCAAAGTTTCACGCATTATCGATATTGTACCGGGAGTGCCGAAAGGGGTCCGGGGGTCCACCAAGGGGGTCCACCTGCCCCGGGGGGGCCACATGGGCTGTAGGGGTGTGCGCCTTGGCCTATATGGGCCAAGGGCACCAGCCCCAAGAGGCCCATGCGCCAAGAGATAAGGGAAAGAAAGTCCTAAAAGGGGAAGGCACCTCCTAGGTGCCTTGGGGAGGATGGACTCCTCCCTGGCCGCACCCTTCCTTGGAGGAAGGGCCAAGGCTGCGCCCCCCCCCCTCACCCTTGGCCCTATATATAGTGGGGGGAAGGGAGGGCAGCCGCACCTAAGCCCTGGCGCCTCCCTCTCCCTCCCATGACACATCTCCCTCCTCCCGCAGCGCTTGGCGAAGCCCTGTTGGAATCCCGCTACTTCCAGCACCACGCCGTCGTGCTGCTGGATCTCCATCAACCTCTCCTCCCCCCTTGCTAGATCAAGAAGGAGGAGACGTCGCTGCTCCGTACGTGTGTTGAACGCGGAGGTGCCGTCCGTTCGGCGCTAGGATCATCGATGATTTGGATCACGACGAGTACGACTCCATCAACCCCGTTCTCTTGAACGCTTCCGCGCGCGATATACAAGGGTATGTAGATCCACTCCTCCCTCGTTGCTAGATGACTCCATAGATAGATCTTGGTGACTCGTAGGAAAATTTTGAATTTATGCTACGTTCCCCAATAGTAGTCATCATACCAAGCTTGTAAAACGTTCGTAACGTCTGCATCTGGTCCTGCAATAGGTCTGTCACCTAGTGGTGCTTCAAGGACATATTTCTTTTGTGCAACAATAAGGATAATCCTCAGATTACGGACCCAGTCCACATCATTGCCACTATCATCTTTCAACATTTCTCTTGGAACATATCAAAAATATATTGGAGCTATATCGTGAGATATTGATCTAAAACATAGATATGCAAAACTATCAAGACTAAGTTCATGATAAATTTAAGTTCAATTAATCAAATTACTAATGAACTCCCACTTATATAGACGTCCCTCAAGTCATCTAAATGATATGTGATCCAAATCAACTAAACCATGTCCGATCATCACGTGAGATGGAGTAGTCATCAATGGTGAACATATCTATGTTGATCATATCTACTATATGATTCACGTTTGACCTTTCGGTCTCCAGTGTTCCGAGGCCATGTCTATAGATGCCAGGCTCGTCAAGTTTAACCCTAGTAATCTACATGTGCAAAACTATCTTGCACCAATTGTATGTGAACGTAGAGTCTATCACACCCGATCATCACGTGGTGTCTTGAAACGAAGAACTGTAGCAACAGTGGATACTCAGGGAGAACACTTCTACCTTGAAATTTAGTGAAGGGATTATCATATAATGCTACCGCCGTACTAAGAAAAATAAGATGTAAATAAGATAAACATCACATGCAATCAAAATATGTGACATGATATGGCCATCATCATCTTTGTGCTTTTGATCTCTGTCTCCAAAGCATCGTCATGATCTCCATCGTCACTGGCTTGACACCTTGATCTCCATCATAGCGTCGTGGTCATCTCACCAACTATTGCTTCTACAACTATCGCTAACGCATAGTGATAAAGTAAAGCAATTACATGGTGTTTGCATTTCATACAATAAAGAGACAACCATAAGGCTCCTGTCGGTTGCCAGTAACTTTTACCAAACATGATCATCTCATACAGTAACGCATATCACATCATGTCTTGACCATATCACATCACAACATGCCCTACAAAAACAAGTTAGACGTCCTCTACTTTGTTGTTGCAAGTTTTACGTGGCTACTACGGGCTTCTAGTAAGAACCATTCTTACCTACGCATCAAAACCACAACGGTGTTTCGTCAAGTTTGTTGTTTTAACCTTCAACAAGGACCGGCCATAGTCAAATTCGATTCTACTAAAGTTGGAGAAACAGACACCCGCCAGCCACCTTTATGCAAAACTAGTTGCATGTCTGTCGGTGGAACCGGTCTCATGAACGTGGTCATGTAAGGTTAGTCCGGACCACTTCATCCAACAATACCACCAAATAAAAATAAGACGTTGGTGGTAAGCAGTATGACTATCACCACCCACAACTCTTTGTGTTCTACTCGTGCATATCATCTACGCATAGACCTGGCTCGGATACCACTATTGGGAAACATAGCACGCAATTTGAAAAAAATTGCTTACGCTCATGTAAGATCTATCTAGGAGATGCATAGCAACAAGAGGGGGATAGTGTGTCTACGTACCCTCATAGACCGAAAGCAGAAGCGCTTGACAACGCGGTTGATGTAGTCGAACTTCTTCACGTTACGACCAATCAAGAACCAAACGTATGACACCTCCGAGTTATGCACATGTTAAGCTCAATGATGCCCCTCGAACTCTTGATCCAGCAAAGTGTCTTGGAAGTAGATGAGTTCCGTCAGCACGACGGGATGGTGACGGTGATGGTGATGTGATCCGCGCAGGGCTTCGCCTAAGCACTACGAGAATATGACCGAGGGTGTAATTTGTGGAGGGAGGCGCCAAACACGGCTAACCGATGTTGGTTTGTGTTCTAGGCGCCTCCCCCCTCATATATATAGGTGGGAGGGAGAGGGAGAAGCCAAGGGGGCGCCCTAAGTAGGAGGAATCCTACCTGGGGGCCTTGTCCAATTCGGCCCCCCTTACCGTATTTTCTGGAGGAGGGAGGAAGGGGGAGGCCGAATCCCTCCCCTTCCTTCTCTCTTCCCTCTTTCCTTCCCCTTCTGGCTCGACCCATATGGGGGCGCAGCAGCCCCTGCTGGCTAGTGCGTTTCCCCTCTTGGCCCATTAGGCCCATATCTTTGCCGGGGGTGTCCGGAACCCCTTCCGGTGACCCGATATGTACCCGACACTCTCCGGAACACTCCCGGTGTCTGAATACTATCGTCCTATATATCAATCTTTACCTCTCGACCATTTCGAGACTCATCTTCATGTCCGTGATCTCATCCGGGACTCCAAACAACATTCGGTCAGCAAATCACATAACTCATATAATACAAAATCGTCATCAAACATTTAGCGTGCAGACCCTATGGGTTTGAGAACTAGGTAGACATGACCAAGGCACCTCTCCGGTGAATAACCAATAGCAAAACCTGGATGCTCATATTGGCTCCTACATATTTACAAAGATCTTTATCGGTCGAATTGTAGTGACAACATACGTTATTCCCTTTATCATCGGTATGTTACTTGCCCGAGATTCGATCGTCGGTATCTTCATACCTAGTTCAATCTCATTGCCGACAAGTCTCTTTACATGTCCCATAATACATCATCCTGCAACTAACTCATTAGTCACATTGCTTGCAAGGCTTCTTATGATGTGCATTAACGAGAGGGCCCGGAGATACCTCTCCGATACTCTGAGTGACAAATCCTAATCTCGATCTATGCCAACTCAGAGATACCTGTAGAGCATCTTTATAATCACCCAGTTACGTTTTGACGTTTGATAGAACACAATGTATTCCTCCGGTATCCGGGAGTTGCATAATCTCATAGTCAAAGGAATATGTATATGACATGAAGAAAGCAATATCAATAAAACTGAACGATCAATATGCTAAGCTAACAGATGGGCCTTGTCCATCACATCATTATCCTAATGATGTGATCCCGTTTATCAAATGACAACACTTGTCCATGGTTAGGAAACTTAACCATCTTTGATTAACGAGCTAGTCTAGTAGAGGCTTACTAGGGACACGATGTTTTGTCTATGTATTCACACATGTATCAAGTTTCCGGTTTATACAGTTCTAGCATGAATAATGAACATTTATCATGATATAAGAAAATATAAAATAACAACTTTAGTATTGCCTCTAGGGCATATTTCCTTCAATGCCAGCAACTCCAGATCCAGTCGGTTCTGGCCGGATCCACCAGCCCCTCTCCCGACCAGCGTGGTCTTCTCTCTCGGATCCGCTTCTGATCGAGTTTGGAGGCTCTCTTAGGTTGGAAATTTTATTTGAGGGAACCGGATGGGGATTCTTGATTCCGCTCGAAAATAGTAGGGATTGTACGGACCGCTCGAAAAAAAGTTGGTGATGATGTACGACCGGAAGCATTAGCTGCTTTATTCTTAGGGTAAGATATGATCAATATTTTTTCAACCACTTGTTAAACATTTTTTCAAATACCATTTCAGGATTTTTATATACACGATCAACATTTTCTCAAGTACTTATTTAATTTTTTTAAATACTTGTTCAACATTTTTATATACATGATCGACATTGTTTTCAAATATTTGTTTAACATTTTTCAAATATTGGTTCAACATTTTTATATACATGATCCACATTTTCTTAAATACTAGTTCAACATTTTTCAAAATCCTTTTTCATCATTTTTCAAATACTTGTTCAATATTTTTATATACATGATCAACATTTATTTTATATACTTGTTAAATATATTTTCAAACACATATTCAATATTTTCCAAATAATTGTTAAGTATTTTTTCAAATACCATTTCAATATTTTTATATACATGATCAACATTTTCTCAAATACTTGTTCAAAAAATTTCAGATACTTGTTCAACATTTTTATATACATGATCAACATTGTTTTCAAATACTTGTTCAACATTTTTCTATACATGATCAACATTTTCTTAAATACTAGTTAAACATTTTTCAGAATCCTTTTCCATCATTTTTCAAATACTTGTTCAACATTTTTATATACATGAGCACCATTTATTTTAAATACTTGTTAACAATATTTTCAAATAAATATTCAATATTTTTCCAATATTTGTTCAATATTTTTTAAATACATTTTCAACAATTTTCAAATGTTTTCTGTAGATTATTTTTTGTAATATATATATATATATATAGAATATTTTAAAGTATAAACAAAAGTACAAAAATAAATGTAAAAAAGATAAGAGAAAACGTAAAAAGAAGAAAAAGGAAAAAGAGGTTGTGACCTCCCGCACTCGTGGGTCGGTCCAGCTCGCTGCCCCTTGAGCGAGTCTAAAGCTAGACTTGCTGAAGGCGAGATATAGGCGCGCCTGGAAGGAACAGCGGGTCAGCAAGGCGGTTATAGTTTGGCCCTGGATATCCGGCGAACATAAGATTTTTAGGCATGGCAAATCGAACGTTTCTCATTGCAAATTATATTTGCCACGAGTGTCAAGTTTAGTTGATGAGCATGGCAAATTCGCCTTAGATCATTTTTTGTCTGAATATTATCTTGTTCACCAACTAAATTTATCATCCTCGCGCCAACATAAATTATCATAAAAAATATTTTCTTTGTTCATTAGCTTTATTGACTTTTTTATTGGGAATGATGTTTTACTTGATATAAGAATTATTCCCAAAAACAAAATCTATATGACAAAAAATTGTATATCCAAAATGATGTTCATCCCAATTTTAAAAAGTGTTTACAAATTTTAAAAAATATTGATGAATTTAAAAAATGTTCATTAGTTTTAAAAAAGGATTGCGATGACTTGCAAACGGTCTTGATTTCAGGATACATCCAAACACTCCTCCTGTCTACATTCACGTGCACATCCATGCATGCACTAGAGGACAAAACGAATGTCATCCTAGATTCTCCTTATTTTAAAAATTCAAAAATATTTTGTACCTTCTCCAACCGTCACCCTGACTCAAAATTTCTTTACACCATTAAATTCATGTGATGAGACATTCAAAATTAGATCTCATGTTATTCTGTTCTGATGACTTTTTTCAAGTCAAAAATTACCAAATTGCAGTACATGAGTTACCAAGCTGTTCAGACAAAAGTTAGCGGCAAACTCAAAACTTCTGCCCACATGCAGTAGAGAACAAAAGTTGATATCAACAAATATTCCATCGCTAGAGGACAAAAGTTGATGTCAGCAAAGATTCCACAGAAATTCAATTTTTATAATGTTTTAACTGAAATCGCCGGTCTGATTCAAAATACGTTCTGATCATTAAATCAATTTGTAGTGATGAGACGTTCAAAACTAGTTTCCATGTTAGTATGTAGGTTACCTAGCTGTAGTATGTAAGTTACCTAGCTAAAGTTGTAGTAAGTTAGTAAAGCTGGAGTATGTAAGTCACCTAGCTATAGTAGTTAATCTATCAACTTGTTCATACATAAGTAATTGAGCATGAAAACCTTTTTTGGCAACATGTGAATGGTTTTTTAGTTTGAAAGTTATCACCCGGTATGAAAAGAGTTGCATGTTATCTAGGTTATCGGATTACTCGTGGACAGCTATGGATTCTAAAACTTGATCCGCCAAAAACACCACTGTAAGTCTATAACTACATGACTACTACAGCGGTGACTGTGGGTAACTATATTTTTCTCATGTCAGTAACTATAGCATGCACAACCTCATAACAACATAATCACTATGTTGGTAACTGTAGCATGGACATCCTGGTAATTTTAGCATGAGCAGCGTGATGAGTATGACATGAGCAGCCTGGTAACTATAACATGAGAAGCATCACAACTTCAACATGACTAGCATAGTAACTTTACATCCTAATAGCTTTAGCAAGGGAAGAACGGTAGCTGTAGCATGAGAAAGCTAATGACTTTAGCATGAATCCTAACAACTTAAATAATTTTTATGTTTGCACATATATAATAACGTTGTTCATAACTATACCATATGGAGGCCGATAACCACACAATAACCTGGTCATCTTGATCAGCATGTCCTTTATTAACAAGATTCACAAATGTGCAAATAGTACCATTCACTACAAAAAAATACACTTCCGTGATGATACGTGTTTGTCATAGTTGGTCGTGTTTTTTGTCATGCATGTACATCCATGACGATTTTATGATAGAATCAAGATAGTCATACGTGTGCTGTCGTAGAAGTGTTCCATGACATTATCAAAATTATCATCACGGAAGTGTCCACTTCCCTGACAATAAATCGCGCGTCACAGAAGTGCTTTCGTCAAGGGTGACCGACACGTGGCATCCACCGTAACGGAATGCTGTTGAGCTATCGGGTCCGGTTTTGGATCCGATAGCCCGTTAACAGCCCGGACCAATGGGGATTTTCCATGTGTAAAATCACCATTGGCTGGAGGAAACACGTGTTGCCTCACCGTTGGGACAGATACCATCCACTCATTGGACAGGAGGCACCTATGATAAGTCGACACATGGCATGCCCAACAGTGGCCCATTTCGGTGAAAAAGGCCGGCCCAGTAAAAATTAGTAGGCCGGCCCATATAAGGCCTACTTGTGTCAGGTCCATTTAAGCCCACGACCCATACGAGATGTGCCAATTCGGCCCGTCAATGGCCCGTTAAAGATTTGACACCGTTGCAGCCCATCGTCAGTTCGAGCCCGTTAACAGCCCGCTATATATTTGGGCTCAATATCGGCCCGATGAGATTTCGGCCTGTTAACGACCCATTCAGTCGACGGGCCAATTTTCATGATGTACATCTTTCAGCCTTTTAGCGACCCATTTAAATGTTGGGCTAATTTCCGGCCCGGTGTGTCTCTCAGCCTGTTGACGGCCCATAAGTGAGTTGGCCATTTGTAGTAGGACCTGAGTTTCGGCCTTTTAGCGACCCATTTAAGTGTTGGGCCAATTTCCGTCCCGGTGTGTCTTTCAGCCTGTTGACGGCCCATATATCTGTTGGGCCATTTGTAGTCAGACCTGAGTTTTGGCATTTTAACGGCCCATGCCCTTCATGGTCCAATACCAGCCCGGTTTCTCTTTCGGCCTGCTAAAGGCCCATAACACAGTTGGGCCATTTGCAATATGACCTGACTTTCGGCCTCTTAGCAGCCCATGTTCTTCATGGTCTAGTACAAGCCCGCTGTCTCTTTCGGCCTGCTAAAGGCCCACAGTATAGTTGGGCCATATGTAGCCCGAACTTAGTAACGGCCTGTTAACGGCCTGTGAAATCAATTGGGCCCACCTGTTGCCTGCTTTGATGTCGGCCTGTTAACGACCAAGGAGTTAAGAGGGCCGAGCATTAACTTTTGGCCTAGTAACGGAACATTAGCTTAATGGGCCCACTAAAGTTCATACATGTCTTTAGGCCAAATTAGATAATTTGAGCCCATTATGATGAGCAATTATGCGCAGGACCAAAACCGATCAAGCAAAGGTACAACATACAGGGAAAAACGTTGCACATCCAGCATATATTACATGAAATTACATCCACTGGGCAATCAAAGATTGATGCTAGTGCAAATAAATAAACAGAACCTAATGATCTACAACGTCACAATCTACAACCTTAGCACGGCAAGTTCTTGCTGCTTTGCTACACTGTCTCTAAAAATATTGATCAGTTGTTGTGTCGCACGACTCTGCACCTCTGATTCCTCCATCATTTCCATCATTCCTTCACAAACATACATTTTTCCGTTGCATTCGAGACAGCGGATACTGAACAGATTCAGATGGAGATTTTGGAAGGCTTGTATTATTGATAGTGGAGAGTGTCTCGACCACTGCATCATAACATAAATTAGGAGGGGAACCAAACAGATTAATCATTAGTTATTACCATATTACCTGGCCTAGATTTATTGGAAAGAAACAATGGGGTTGCCTTGCTATTTTAAGAGTTTGTCTTCATATCTTCAGCATCCTGCACCAAATTAAGACACTAGAATTGCTATCATTGGCCAAGTTAGATAATAGGAAAGCAACATTGGCACAACGAATGTTTGGGCAACTAGCCAACACCAAATTAGCACAATATGGCACAGCTATCATCAGCCAGGTAAGGTAATACGAAAGCAACATTGACACAATGAATGAATGGGCATGATATGAGATAGTACACTCATGCAGCTCAGTATGCAAAACTACCAGGCAGTTTTCTTTGCAAAAATCAACATTGGCGCCTTTAACATTTTCCTACAACTAATTTTAGATCAGATAAAGGTTGGATTCATGCCGATTAACAAAAAACATGCTGATGTAAAAATATAGTGACACTACTGGAATCAGCTACATTGCCATCTGCCAGTTCTTTGCCGTCCGCTAGCGGACGGTAAAGAAGCTCTTTGCCATCAGCTTCCAAAAAGCGGACGGCAAAGATTCTTTGTCGTCGGCTAGCGGACGGCAAAGAGGGAGGGGCCCCACTGACGAGCTGCAAAAATAAAAAAACCTAACGCGCCCCCTCTTTGCCGTCCGCTAGCGGACGACAAAGAGAAAGAAGGCGGACGGCAAAGGGTGGCGGACGGCAAAGAGGGAGGGCCCCACGTAACGTTAACGGGGCCGCGCCCCACCCCCCCCCTCTCTCTCTCTCTCTCTTTCTCTCCCACCTCTCGCCAGCCCCGTCGCACCACCCCGCTGCCGCCCCCCCAGCGCCCCCCGTCCTG
>NC_041392.1:534725664-534727591 GCF_002162155.2 Triticum dicoccoides
GACACGGCACTACCCCGACATCGACACGACACCCCGACCCCCCGACCCCGAAACAGCACCCCGACCCCGACACGGCACCCCGACACCGACAGGACACCCCGACCACCAACACCTCCCGAAAAGGTGTTCTTTGGCCTTCCAGAGGCCGACGGGGTCATATATTTGTGAATTATTAGTTAGGTCATATATTTTTCGATTTTGTTATGAAAAACATCATATATAATTGTGTTGATCGTGTAGTTTTAAATGTGCAGTTGTTTCATCGCTGTGAGGTTTGGTGTTCGACGACCTCGCCGTGCGTTTGACGAGCTCTGCCCCTTCGTTCGTGGGTGAGCACAAATGACAAGTCCTCCTCCCCCATTAATTATTTGATCTATTCCGATGAAACTTGATAGCTAGCTATATATGTGTCTTGAATCATCAGTATGCGTAACCAATATGTGTCTCCTGTTCGAAAGCGTCATAGTTATAAATATGCATGCATTTGCATATTTATAACCTTGATTCTTTCGAATTGTCCAACGCTATCCATGGACAGCCCGAGTATGTGTAGATTGGGTTCGTTTTCCCATATGCTTTGCTCCGGATCCGACGCATATATTTCGTCAGTGCCTCCCCTGTTGTTCTCCGGGTACACATCCTCTCTGTTTTATTGCAGAGACGTGTATCAGGAGAACAGCGGGGAGGTGCTGCCGAAATTTTGCGTCGGATCCGGAGCATAGCATGGGAAAATGAACCCAATCTACACATACACGGGTGGGATTAGGACCTATCATTACCTATTAGAGTGTAGGTTGCATGGACGTAATAAAATTGACAAAGTAGATCAACTGATGAATATATACATGGTGAATTACATATATAATTGTTGTGTGTCCAGTAGCTCTGAAAGTCAAGATGAGTGACCGTGCTTGGATGTATACCGGTCACACTGGTCAGAACAAATGGAGCGCTGAATGGTTCACAAAAACTAAGGGGTTTGTGCAAGCCGCATTTGCACATGGCCAAAAGAAAACCTGGTGCCCCTGTTTCCGGTGCGGCAATTGGGAAAAGAAGACAGAGGCTGAAATGGGCAAACACCTGCAGAAGAGTGGTTTTACGCCCGATTATACGGTGTGGACATTTCATGGTGAGTCTGCCCAACGTGACCGAGCTGAGGTGGATCGTCGTCGCACCGACGAGCATGGTACCAGGATGGAAAACATGGTGCAAGGCTATGATGATGCTCGGGATTCGGACGAGGAGATGGAGGAATCTGCAAAGGCCTTCAATGAAATGTTGGAGTCTTCGAAACGTCCGCTCCACGAGCACACTGAGCTTTGTCAGTTGGATGCCATCTCACAAGTAATGGCTCTGAAGGCTCAGTTCAACTTGGGCAGAGAATGCTATGACGCAATTATGACAGTATTTGGACGCTTTCTACCCAAAGGCCATGTAATGCCTGCAAACCTGTACCAGTCGGACAAAATCCTCCGTGCACTGAAGATGCCCTATGAGAAGATACATGCCTGTGAGAAAGGATGTGCCTTATTTAGGCTTGACTATGCGGACTTGAACTATTGTCCCATTTGCAAGTTTTCCAGGTATATTGTGGTAGACAACGGTATGGGTGAGAAGACACAGACCAAAATCCCCGTTAGTGTTCTTCGGTATATGCCAATCGTACCAAGACTTCAACGTCTTTTCATGGTCGAAGAGACGGCCAGACACATGACATGGCACAAAATAGGCAAAAGAACCGAACTAGATGCAGATGGGAATCTGATGATGGTACACACATCGAATGGTGTTGCGTGGAAAAAGTTTGATGAATTACATGTTGACAAAGCGGCAGATCCGAGGCATCCTCGAGTCGGCATCAGCACGGATGGGTTCAGTGTGTTTGGTATGACGGCAGCCCAATACAGTTGTTGGCCCGTATTTGTCT
>NC_041392.1:534727601-534764224 GCF_002162155.2 Triticum dicoccoides
CAAAGAAAGAACATTTTCCTGACGTTGATAATTCCAGGACCCAACTATCCGGGCAAAAATATGAATGTGTACATGCAGCCGCTTAAGGACGAATTGCAAGAAGCCTGGGATAATGGGTTCAAGACATACGACGCCTTTAGCAAACAGAACTTCATAATGCGTGTCTGGTACATGTACTCGACGCATGACTTACCGGCGTATGCGCTATTCGTTGGCTGGTGTGTGCATGGAAGGTTCCCGTGCCCCACATGCAAGGGAGCTCTTGAGTTTCGTTGGCTTCAGGCCGGTCGCAAGTTTTCTTGCTTCGACATGCATAGACAGTTCCTGGATCCTCGCCATAAGTTCAGGAAAGACAAGAAGAACTTCATCAGGGGTAGAGTTGTCAAAAACTCTGCACCACCTGCATTGACAGGCCAACAGACCCTGGATCAGTTAAACACACTCGAGCCAGATCCACAACGTCCAGGGTACTTCAAGGGGTATAATACTAAGCACGCGTGGACTCACAAAACATGCTTATGGGATCTGCCTTACTTCAAAGACCTCCTTTGCCCACACAACATCGACGTGATGCACACTGAGAAGAATATCGCCGAGGCACTTTTTGGTACATTGTTCGGCATAGATGGGAAGTCAAAGGATAATACTAAGGCTAGAGTCGATCTGGAGGAGCTATGTGATAGGCCGTTACAAAACATGAAAGAACCGAAAGGAAAGCAGAACTGGACGAAGCCAAAGGCATGGTTCAATCTTGGAAGGCCAGCTATGAGGGAAATTCTCTTGTGGGTGCAACAGCAGTTGATGTTCCCCGATGGGTATGCAGCGAATCTAAAGAGGGGAGCGAATCAAGAGTCATGATTGGCACATATGGATTGAGCGGGTAATGCCGGTGATGTTGCGTGGCTTCATCCCTGAGGATGAATGGCTAGTACTGGCAGAACTCAGCTATTTCTTCTGTGTTCTTTGTGCGAAAGAACTATCGCCTGGCGTGCTAGAAGAAATGGAAGAGTTGGCGCCGGAGTTGATCTGCAAGTTAGAGAAGATCTTTCCACCGGGCTTCTTTAATCCAATGCAGCATTTGATTTTGCATCTCCCGACCGAGGCAAGATTGGGGGGCCCGTGCAAAATCGTTGGTGCTACCCAACTGAGAGGATGCAGAAGACGCTTCGAGAAAAATGTAAAAATAAACGTAGAATTGAAGCATCGATGGCTGAGGCATTCATCACAGAGGAGGCGGCAAACTTCGTAACAGCGCACTACGAAGCCAAAAATCGTCATTTGCATAATCCGAAGCCTCGATACAATGCTGACGAGCCTAAAAAGGGTGGATCCAACCTCAGCCTATTCAAAGGGAATCTCGCACCAGCTAGTGTTTCACATCTAGTATCTTTGGATAACGAAGAATGGCGGACCATTTCGTTGTATATCTTCAACAACCTGATAGAAGTGCAGCCGTACATCGAGTAAGTTCTCGGTACATTGTTTCGCAACTTCTATTTCCTTTGAACTACTCTTATTCCTGGATATGTCATACAGTCGATACGTCGCCATATTCTCGTATGGAGCGGAGATCCAAAAGGATTCCGTCGAAGAGTATGAGCTTCTCGCAAAGCAAGGAGGTGGCTATCCCGGTTTCATCTCTTGGTTCAAACAAACGGTAATTTCTATTAGACAATTTCATTTCATTCGCTAATTTGTGCATAATGCAACAATCCTTTCATATTAAACTTGTAGGCTAATTCAGAGTCTATGGACGCCGAATTGAGACAAGTCGCTAATGGTTTTGACTATAAGGTCCGTTCATTTGACAAGTACGACATCAACGGGTATCGCTTTCGTACCTATGGCAAAGAGCTATCTATGACCGACCAAAAGTCAACAAATTTTTGTGTATCTGCTATCGGCGAAGGAGGTACCGAGTATTATGGGAGAGTTGAAGCAATTTATGAACTTCTGTTCTATGGTGAAAACCCACCGAATGTCGTAGTCTTCAAATATTATTGGTTTCAGCCGAAGGAGACTAGAAGGACTCATGAACATGTAGGGCTAGTTGAAATCAACCAAAGCACTCATTTAGATGTTCCTGATGTCTATATTATGGCTCAACAGGCGACCCAAGTATTCTATCTACCGTGGGCCTGCCAAACTAATCCAAATCTGAAAGGTTGGGATGTCGTTTATGAAGTGCCGCCACGTGCTAGACTTTCTCCCCAAAAGGAAGAGGATTATGAACCTCACATTAACCCAGACACATATGAAGGAGAATTCTTCCAAGAGGCACGTCTTTCCAAAAAGCGTTTCAAGAACCGCTATACTTCACCCCAAAACATTGAAGTAGACAGCGACAATGAATCTGACATCACCCCAGAGGAGGAACAAGAAGAGCCGGAACAAGAAGAGGTTACTGCTGCGGATGACATGTCAATGCTTGACCGATTACGTCAAGGTGGCCTTGCACATGTTGATGCCAATGAACCCTATGAGCCCGTCATTGATTATAGTGATGATGATGATTATGCATTTATTGATGATACTGATCGAGATTATTAGTAGTGTCAGGTATTACATTTTTTTATGTTGTACTTGATGATGATACACTTAAGTGATACACATATTATTATTCATGCTAACAAGACATTGGAAATGATCTTTGGTGCAGCGTAACTCCAGACAAGCATCGCACGATCCTTCTCCAGCTACCGACACGAGCCACCCCGCTCCTACACCTCCTGGATCTTGGTAAGTTTATCTAGTGTTTTGCTTAACACATGCATAAAGACCTAGACTTAGCTTTATTTCCTCAAATGCTTACCATAATGACCTAGACTTAGCTTCTTCTCCTCCAAAATGACTTAATAAGCTTACTGACCTCCAAAACCATCCATTTTACCTAAGTTAGCTCTAAAACGATCTGTACTTAGCTTACTTATGTCAAAAATTGCATAATTAGCTTAGTTAGCTCATAGACGATCCATTTTACCTAAGTTAGCTCTAAAATGACCCATTTTACCTAGGTTAGCTTATAAATGATCCAGTTCATCCAAGTTAGCTCAAAAATGACCCATTTTACCTAGATTAGCTCCTAAATGATCCATTTTACCTACGTTAGCTTTAAAATGACCCATTTCACCTAGGTTAACTCCAAAATGACCCATCTTACCTAGGTTATCTCATAAACGATCCATTTCAACTAATTTAGCTCATAAACGATCCATTTCACCAAGTTAGCTAAAAAACGATCCAGTTCACCTAAATTAGCTCTTAAATGATCCATTTCACCTAAGTTAGCTCAAAAAGATCCATTTCAACTAAATTAGCTCATAAATGATCCATTTCACCTAAGTTAGCTAAAAAATGATCCATTTCAACTAAGTTAGCTCATAAATGATCCATTTCACCTAAGTTAGCTAAAAAACGATCCATTTCACCTTAGTTACCTCAAAAACGATCCATTTGACCTTAGTTAGCTCATAAACGACCCATTTCAACTAAGTTAGCTCATAAATGATCCATTTCACCTTAGCTAGCTCATAAACGACCCATTTCAACTTAGTTAGCTCATATATGATCCATTTCACGTAAGTTAGCTCATAAATGATATACTCTTCTTGTTCTAGTCTTCTTCTTGTTCTACTCTTCTTGTTCTAGTCTTCTTCTTGTTCTACTCTTCTTCTTGTTCTACTCTTCTTGTTCTAACTTTCTTATTTTTCATTTTGCAGATTTCATTCACTTGACGAAAGCTTGCATAGATGGAGTGCTCCTTATCCCTTTCTCTGTTTCTTTTGTATCGTTAAACTATGCATGTATCGTTGGATGAAACTGTTGTAATATATATGGTTGGATGCCTCTATGTTGAACTTGTTATGTATGATGGAACTATGCATGTAAAAAATATGGTTGGATGATGAAGTTATGTGTTGGATATCTTATATGTATGCTCTGTAATGGCCTTTTGAAATATATCTATATATGTCATATATATTTGTGATGAAAATTGTTGGATTTAATAAAAAACAGATAAAAGAGCCAATATGCAGGCTCTTTGCCGTCTGCCACCGACGGCAACGGGCTCTTTGTCGTCTGCCGCGGACGGCAAAGAAGACACGTGGCATCTAGTTGTGCTTCCTGGGAGCTGACCCATTTGGTCAGTTTGCCTACAGTGGCAGACGGCAAAGACTTTGCCATCAGTGGCAGACGGCAAAGAACCTGCCATGTAGTGACGTGTAGATGACATCATACGGCGGACGGCAAAGACACTAGAAATTTTGCCGTCAGCGGCGGACGGCAAAGGCCTGCCGTTAGCCACTTAACGGACTGACAGCGCAATTATTGCCGTCCGCTCTCTTTGCCGTCCGCCGCAGACGGCAAAGGGCCTTTGCCGTCAGCCGCCAGGAAGTAGACGGCAAAGTAGCTGTTTACCGTAGCCTACTTTGCCGAAGCCTTTTGCCGTCCGCGGCTGACGGCAAAGGCCTTTGCCGTCCGCCGTTCATGCCTTTGCCGTCCGCCGTGGCAGACGGCAAAGTAGCTGATTCCTGTAGTGTGATATACAATAGGTACTTACATCAGCATTAGAGCACAGAGAGTTCCCGCAAGATATTTTCCTCGAATACAATCCCAATGAAGGAAGTCTTCTATCATTTAACCTTATTTTCTAAAAGAGAGATGGGTAAGAAACATGTAGAAAATATGATCAGAATGCTATAAAATTTCATGATGCAAGGATACGCACACGCTTCTTAGAATGGAGTTGGCATTCTTTTGCTGGACTGGAGCAGACTAGTTCTTTGGCCACTGAAATCTGCTTATTATCAGTGGGAGTTGGGTTTCTCTGTGCTGGAGCAGTATCTATGAAAAATGGAGTTGGTTTATTATCTCCTGGCGTTTGAATCTTTTGCAAAGACTTGGTTTGTAACCCTTCATATTCTAACATAACCGTCTTCCCCTTGCAAGCCTTATATAGAAGAATGGTGCTTCAATTATAAAACATGCTACAACAGAGATGGAATAGGTACTGAAGAATAGAAAGGCATGACATATTGACATGTATTCCCTTCATCCGAAAATAAATGGATGGGTCTAGGCGTATTGCAGTTCTAGATACATCCACTTTTATCCATTTCTATGACATGTAATCCGGATGGAGGGAGTATGATGTAAGAGCTAGGGATACAACAAGACAACACAGTAAAAACACACTGAAAACCCACTGCAGAACCAAAGTGATCAAACCCACTGATATGAGATAGTATACTCATGCAGCTCAGGATGCAAAACTACCTGGCAGTTTTCCTTACAAAAATCAACATTTGGCCTTTAATCATACATTTTGCTACAACTAAATTTAGATCATATAAAGGTTGGATTCATGTCGATTAACAAAATACATGTTGATGTAAAAATATAGTGATATACAACAGGTACTTACATCTGCATTGGAGCACAGAGAATTCCCGCAAGAATCTTTCCTAACAGACGATACCAGTGCAGAAATTCTTCTATATGTTAAGCTTATTTTCTAAAAGAGAGAAGGGTAAGAAACATTTAGAAAATATGATCAGCATGCTATAAAATTTCATGATGCAAAGATACGCACACGGTTCTTAGAATGGAGTTGACATATTTTTGTTGGACTGGAGCGGACTAGTTCTTTGGCCACTGGAATCTGCTTATTCTCAGTAGGAGTTGGGTTTCTCTGTGCTGGAGCAGTATTTATAAAAACCGGAGTTGGTTTATTATCTCCTGGCGGTTGGATCTTTTGTAAAGACCTGGTTTGTAACCCTTCATATTCTAACATAGTTGTCTTCCCCTTGCATGCCTTGTATAGAAGAATGGTGCTTCAATTATAAAACATGCTACAACAGAGATGGAATACGTACTGAAGAATAGAAAGGCATGACATATTGACATGTATTCCCTCCATCCGGAAATAAATGGATGGGTCTAGGCGTATTGCAGTTCTAGATACCTCCACTTTTATCCATTTCTGTGACATGTAATCCGGACAGAGGGAGTATGATGTAAGAGCTAGGGATACGACAAGACAACACAGTAAAAACACACTGAAAACCCACTGCAGAACCAAAGTGATCAAACCCACTGATCTGAGATAGTACACTCATGCAGCTCAGGAT
Organism: Triticum dicoccoides; assembly: GCF_002162155.2. Lineage (NCBI taxonomy): Eukaryota > Viridiplantae > Streptophyta > Magnoliopsida > Poales > Poaceae > Triticum > Triticum dicoccoides. The sequence continues at coordinate 534,733,733 of NC_041392.1, forward strand.
GCAAAACTACCTGGCAGTTTTCCTTACAAAAATCGACCTTTGGCCTTTAATCATACATTTTTCTACAACTAAATTTAGATCATATAAAGGTTGGATTCATGCCGATTAACAAAATACATGCTGATGTAAAAATATATTGTTATACAATAGGTACTTACATCTGCATTGGAGCACAGAGAATTCCCGCAAGAATCTTTCCTAACAGACGATACCAGTGCAGAAATTCTTCTATCTGTTAAGCTTATTTTCTAAAAGAGAGATGGGTAAGAAACATGTAGAAAATATGATCAGCATGCTATAAAATTTCATGATGCAAGGATACGCACATGCTTCTTAGAATGGAGTTGACATATTTTTGCTGGACTGGAGCGGACTAGTTCTTTGCCCACTGAAATCTGCTTATTCTCAGTAGGAGCTGGGTTTCTCTGTGCTGGAGCAGTATCTATAAAAACTGGAGTTGGTTTATTATCTCCTGGCATTTGGAGCTTTTGTAAAGACCTGGTTTGTAACCCTTCAGATTCTAACATAGTTGTCTTCCCCTTGCATGCCTTGTATAGAAGAATGGTGCTTCAATTATAAAACATGCTACATCAGAGAGATGGAATGGGTACTGAAGAATAGAAAGGCATGACATATTGACATGTTTTCCCTCCATCCGGAAAAAAATGGATGGGTCTAGGCGTATTTTAGTTCTAGATACATCCCTTTTTATCCATTTCGGCAACATGTAATCCGGAAGGAGGGAGTATGGTGTAAGAGCTAGGGATACGACAGGACAACACAGTAAAAACACTAGTTGAATGTAAAACTGTATGCTAGCGGAATACATATAGAAAAAACTAAGGCAACACACACGTGTATGATTGGGAAACTAAGATGGCATTGCAACAGAGCACTAGAACAACACTTCAATGTAAAAAACATGGTATAGTAGATAGATGAAGTACATACTGATGAATAACAATGCTTGAGATATTCAGAAGCATGATGTCCAAATTAAGCAGATGGCATTGCAATAGAGTAGAATGACAGTACTTTAATTCGACAACATGTTATCATGAATGGAATAGGTACTGAAAAACAGGAAGGCATGCATATTTACATGCATGATCAACATGCTAAGCACATGGCATTGCGAGAGAGTAGATACACTCCAGGACATTATATGCATGTTGTACCCATGTCACAGCCCTAGAGCTTGCTTGTAACTAGTGGCATTGAATCCATGCATCATGTCTAAATTTCTTTAAATTTGAATTGGGGAATTGGAGAGCCTCAGAAATCATTTAAAAAAATGATGATCAACATTAAAAATTGCTTCAAATGTTTCCAAGGAAATGTTCCTTTTCAGCTTTGAAAAATATTGGCAAGAATAAAATGCAAACCAATATTTTTGGAGTGACTGAAACATTTATTTTGGGCCTTTGAATTAATTCAATAACTATTTGCATTGGATATATATTTGATATATAAATAATATATGTCCAATAATACTGGAACATTTTATGTGGTTTGGTATATTTTAGTTCTAGCCACATAACTATTTTCAGGATTTTATAAAATGGTTTAGTATTTTACTAAACTAAAACAACATAGAACAAAATAAAAAAACAGAAATAGGAAAAGCAGAGAGGAGAGAAACCCTACCTGGCGCTCACCTCTCAGCCCACCTGGCCCAATTCCAGCGACCCAGCCCACCGAACCGCCACCGTCTCCCACCTCGCGCCAGAAGGACGCGAGGCGTGTGGCCACCGCATGCCGGCACGCGCTGAGCCACCTCCTGCTTGCCGCTCTCCTTCCCCGACGCTCTGGACGCCTCCCCCGAGCGCCACGCACCCCCCCTGACCCCTCCCTCCCTCGCCCGTGGCCTCTCCCCTTCCCTGGCTCTCTCCCGAGCGGAGCTCGTCGCCGCTGCTCGCCGTAGCCACGCCTACCGTGCTCCCCTCGCCTCCCCGTGTCGCCTGAAAGCTCCGCCACCATCCATTACACCTCCTAGAGCAAGCCCCGAGCGCCGGACGCCCCAAGACGACCGCCTCGACTCCGTCTTCAAGCTTCGGTCGCCGGCGATCGCCCTCGATGATTCGTCATCCTCAGCACGCCCCCGGCTACCTCGAGCATCGCTTCATGATCTACGTGAGCCCTGCCGTCTTTCCCCTCTCTTCTCGCTGCGGAACGCACCCTCTAGCCGCCCTAATCACCGAAGCCGATTGCTCCTCGCCGCCGGCCATGGCGCCGCCGTGGCCAGGGCCACCCCAGCTTGCGCCCGAACATGTTACCAAGTTCGCCGCCCTCCCAGGAGCCCGCAGCGCCCTTCCATTTCCCCTCTAGTGCACCGCAGCGCCGTGTTCGACCTCGGCCGAACTCTGGCGGCCACCTAGGTCGTCGCCGGCGCTGATTCCGGCCACCCCGACCCCAGCTAACTCCACCAAGAGCTTCGGCTCGTTCCCAGCTCCACCTAGATGCCCTCCGCGGCCCATTTGGTCGTCGGAGTGGCCAAAACCACTCTCGTCGCCGCGTCGGGCTCACCGGCAGCTAAACGCCGGTGTAGCCGATGTTGACCTTGACCACGGGTGGGCCCTGGTTGACTCTCCTGAGTCAATGACAGGTGGGGCCCAGCCCTGTTAACTATTTAGGATTAGTTTAAATTAATTTTAGTTTAACTAATTACACTGACACGCGGGACCCACTATCAGGTTTGACCCGGACCGTGTCCCGTTGACCCGCTGATGTCACACTGACATCAGGCTGACGCAGTAATTGATTTTCTGGATTTATTTTAATTCAGGAAATTCCAGAAAATAGTATAAACTTCTAAAATTCATAGAAATTCAACCGTAACTCCAAATTAAATAATTTATATATGAAAAATGATCAGAAAAATATGAAGAATCTGTTTATGCCATGATCATGCATGTTTGAACAAGTTAACCTCATTGAATAGGATGAATCATGATTAGGGTAATTTGTGAAAGAACATTTGGAGTTGGAGTTTAACCTTGTTTGAATTCCACTTCAATTAATTTGGCTTATAGCTGCATTAGCTCAAAACACCAGCATATTGCCATGTCATTATCATGCATCATATTGTTGCATCGCATTGATTGTGTTCTTTCTTGTTTGCCGGTAATTGTCCCCTCTCAGTAGACGACGTTCCGACGATTGTTCGATGACACCGATGAAGAACTATATTATCTTCAGAAGTGCCAGGCAAGCAAAAACCCCTTGTTCATTCCGATACAATCCTACTCTCTCGCCCTGCTCTCTTTTACTGCATTAGGACAACAACGAGTCATTTGTTACTTGCTGCGGTAGCTGAACCCCTTTATCATCTGCATAACCTATCATTGCCACAGTAAATAGATGAAACCCACTAGTATGAGTAGGAGTTGTTTGAGCCCTGTTGTGCCTACTCATTCATGTTTGCTTGTCATGCCTGCTACTGCTTAGAGTTGAGTCAGGTCTGATTCATCGGGGATGAATCAGAGGTGTGTGAACATGTCCTACTGTGTGTGAGCTAAGTGTGTGAACACGATTTGGTAAAAGGTAACGGTGAGAGGCCATGTAGGAGTACATGGTGGGTTGTCTCATTGAAGCCGTCCTCAGGAACTGAGTTCTGTGTTTGTGATCCATGATTCAGCTACTACCATGCATTGGGCCCGAAACCAATGGACCCTCTCAGCTTCTTATTCACCCTAGTTCTTTGTCCAGGAGTTGCAAGTAGTTTCAGGTGTTTGTAGCCTACTAGAGGTCGTGGACAGTGCTGACCGTAGGGGTGGGCTGTGATGCAGTAGGTACATGGCCGGGAATACCGGGCACCCGTTAGGTGTCACGGAACCCTGTACACATCGTTCGGGGCCGTATGGGAAACCTCGGCCGGACTCCCTGCGGATGGAACCTGGATAGGCGATAAACATGGATTGGAGACTTAGGTGATTAGGTAGGTCGTGGCCGACACCCACGTTGGGCTTCCGCTTGAAGGTTGCCGAGTACATGTCGTGTAAACGACGATAAGTGGTGAGAGCGTGTATGAAGAAGTACACCCCTGCAGGGTTAACATCATCTATTTGAATAGCCGTGTCCGCGGAAAAGGACTTCTGGGTTGCTTATATCAGTTCATAGACAAGTGAAAGTGGATACCCTAAAATACGCAAGATAAGTGTGAGTGCTATGGATGGCGTTCTCGTAGGGAGACGGGAGCGGATCCATAGTGGTGTATTGATATGATGAATATGTGGACTCATGTGCGCCACCCCAAAAGAGTTACTTGCAGTCGTAGTTCAGGATAGCCACCGAGTCAAAGCTGGCTTGCTGCAGTTAAACCCCACCATCCCCTTTGTTGATAATGATGCATATGTAGTTAGTTCTGATGTAAGTCTTGCTGGGTACATTTGTACTCACGTTTGCCTATTTTATGTTTTTGCAGAGAGACTTCAGTCTCACTAGTAGTTCCGCTTGGACTTCGATGTTTAGCTTGTTACCTCAGCTACGATCTTGTGCCCTCGGCAGGATCTGGTAGATAGTCAGGCTTTCAAGGCTTTTTCATTTATAGATGTCTGTACTCAGACATGATAGCTTCCGCTTGTGTTTTGACTTGTATGCTCTGAATGTTGGGTCATGAGACTCATGTTTGTAATATCTCGCTCCCCGGAGCCTATTGAATAAACTACTTGAGTCATAGAGTCATGTTGTGATGCCATGTTGTATTTGCACATATCGAGCATATTGTGTGTATGTTATTGAAATGCTTGGTATGTGTGGGATCTGACTATCTAGTTGTTTATCCTTAGTAGCCTCTCTTACCGGGAAATGTCTCCTAGTGATTCCACTGAGCCATGGTAGCTTGCTACTGCTCCGGAACACTTAGGCTGGCCGGCATGTGTCCTTCTTCGTTCCTGTGTCTGTCCCCTCGGGGAAATGTCACGCGATGGATACCGGAGTCCTGTTAGCCCGCTACAGCCCGGTTCACCGGAGTCCTGCTAGCCCAGTGCTACAGCCTGGATTCACTCGCTGATGACCGACACGTTCGATGCTGGGTCATGGATGCCTGTCCCTGTAGGTTTGTGCCACTTTGGGTTTACGACTAGCCATGTCAGCCCGGGCTCCTTATCATATGGATGCTAGCGACACTATCATATACGTAAGGCGCAAACGGTCCCGAGCAAAGGTAAGGCGACACCCGTGGGAATACCGTGCGTGAGGCCGCAAAGTGATATGAGGTGTTACATGCTAGATCGATGTGGCATTGAGTCGGGGTCCTGACAGCTTTGTTATCAGAGCTTGACTGCCTGTAGGATTACCAAGCCAAACTGGTCGAAGTTGAGTCTAGAAATTCTTTAGTTATATAAGGGAATTGATTGTGGGATGGAACGTAAGGCTCTTTTTACTCCTTATACCTTATGCCCTTCTGATCTGATTCATCTTATCTTTCCTACAGGGTTAAGGAACTAGGCTTTCTCTTCTTCTATCAGGATCACGTGTTACTAATCCGTAGACTTATAAGATTGTTGGATTTAAGCTTGAGGTCAGTTCCTACTACTTCTGTATGTTAACTGTTGATCTCGAAACCTTGGAATTGTGCTTCTGAGTGGCTATGCCACCATTTTTGTAGCATGTCTCAAATCTTTTTGAGCATTTATAGCCGTTATGCTGTCCGAGTCATCCCAGGTTTCTAAACAGTCTGATGCATTTGCAAATCCCTTCTTCCCATTCCCGATGTCCTTTTGGTCAGATTAATCACACAAATTAGTGAGTTGAGGTACTTTATTGCCTCGACATATATGTTGGAGTTAATAATTATGACCCTAAGTGCTTAGGGGGTCATCTAGTGGTCTAGCCATGATCTGTGTTCCAGTGTGATGATTCTGGCCGTCATTATCGAAAGCATCCTGTGATGCCATTTAGTTAGTAGGCATTCTATTCCTGGGTTTTGAACCCGAGATTCACTCTACTTACCTCATGTTGATAGTGTTTGCTAGTTCCTTTAGGATATTAGTAACTTTGCATTAGTCCTCGAAGTTCGTGGTATTTCCTTCTTCCAAATACTATGAACCACTTTATGGCAGATGTTTACTGGATCAAAAGATCACAATTAGAGTGCTCTTGAGGAGTACTCCATTCTATATTGTGACTCTGCCAGTTCTACCTTCTCTGCATGGATTATCCGGAAGAAATGTTGAGCTTTGCTCGATATACTAATCCATGCCTCCACCACTCGAAAAGTTATATGCTCCTTGAGTTGTCCCTCTTTAGTTGTATTCTGACTCTCGTCTTTCAATTGATAGTCAAGGGTATGTGTGCGATCGTGTTTATCGATGCCTGTTACTCTTGTGGTCAGTCAAGCCATTCTAGTTCAGAATGAGTACCTCATCCATTTCTAGGATTGGGTCAAAGCAGTTGTCTTCCGCAGATCAAATGCAATCCAGCTTTTGAATTCTGTTCTACCCTGGAGTATCACCCCCTTTATGTCAGGATTTTCATGAGAATTGCTCCAGCTCTTGTGAATTCTTGACATAGTGATACTTCTCGCCATCATTATTCATTTCTCGGTCCCGAGTTGTTGTAACCGGAATGCCGACAAGTGAATTGTGACGTGTGAAATCAGTACTCCGAGCAACTCGTTGCTTGGTAGTAAATGGACAATATTCTCATTCTTAGTGTGTTGGTTACTAAATCATCATCCTAAGGTTGATCGTGCTACCTAGTTCATATTTCTGGTGCACACTTCGATTGATGAGTTAGGATCTTGTCAAGTCCTCACTCATTTGATCATATCGTCTTGCCCTGAAAAGCAAGATTGTTCTCGAGCTTAGTAACATATTGGTGGTTCGTGATTTTCCGAATATCTTCTCGGAAGTATTACCAGGTTGTCACCTGGCCGCTATGTTGAGTTCCTGACCAAGTTGGTTTTCTTATAAATCACTCCTTCTCCAAGAATCTGTGTTGGATATTCCTGAGCTAGTTGGTTGAGCTAGACAACAACTTGGAGAGTTGGGAGATAAAAGCTTGTCTGACTTAGTTCATGTTAAGGGACATCTTCTTGTGTGTGTGTGTGTTGAAGAAAGTTGATATGTCATCGACTGACCCTCGTGATCAGTTAATGGACCTATCATCTTGTCCAACCTTTGATTTGGGTGTGGGCTATCCTGAAATCAAGTCAGAACCAACAATGTTCATAATGTTGTCTTACTCGTGGTTGATCCTTCGAGCATACACCATTACATCTTTGGGTCTGACCAATACTATCACCCTGTTCACATAGTTATGGAATTCCATCTCCATGGGAATCTGGATGAATTGTTGTTGAGCCCATTGACAACATCCTTATCTCCTCCATGATTTTGTTGGACATTAAGCTAGTGTTGGAAACTTTTGAAAGCATTTGTTCATATTAGCTCATGAAGCATATGTTCGGATGTAAGAAGTGACTTCCTCCAGTTCATGTGCTTTTGATGCAAGTTGCCGTCGTGGATTCGAGAACGTCAATGTTGCCTCCTTTGGAATCATCCCAAATCAATTATGCATACGTGCGAATTATTCTGTGGTTCGGAGACTTGCAACCTTCATTCCATATGTGTCCCTAGCACACCAAGCCACTGATTGAGTTGTTCAGAGATAAGGAGTCTGTCTAAGGTGAACTCTTTGGACTTCCACGCGTGGAGACTTCGCTATCATCGATGATGGTTCCCCACCTTAACTCGGTAGTGTTTTATTATAAGACTACTATGTGGTCATGCTTGTCTGAGACAGCGTGTTCACATGTTGTAGCAGAACCAGCTCATGTTTTGGAGCTTGCTATCATAGTTCATTTCCCAAGAATCTCGCAACGTCATCTCGTCGATTTGTGCTGCAAACTTTCATTTTTCTTCCTAGACTCGATGAGTCTGGAATATCCTGACACCAACCAGATCTGAATCTCAGGCAGATATGATGGTTGGAACGTTTCCCAAGAACTATAATATTGGTCCCTCGATAACCGGTAAAGTGGTTGTCGTGGCCAACACACCCAGCTGGAAGACCTATTATTGTAGTATCTTGTTTGAGGAAGTTGGCCACCTCCCCATAAGGATTTCGTAGGATGTACTTCCATAGTTATTCCTTATGATTTTTGTGTTCCCGAAGTCCGACCTTTACTTGATGTCCTAGATATCAACCCAGTTTAATAAATGGGTTGCGCTAGCACATCAAGGAGAACATTAGAAGCGGAGTGCTAAATGTCTCTCGGTCGATCATCCAGATTCTGTTTCCTTGGCCTCGCTAAGGTGAAATCTGAGAAGCTATTATCTTCCTATGCATCTGCATCGTCCATCACTATCCATCATGGTAGTATGTTGTGTTGCCAGGATCCTTGACACGGATGTTGGTAAAACCTTGATGATTATGGAAATGCTCAAGTTCTTGAGAGCACGCGCAAGTGCTAGGTTTGATCGTCGGCATTAATTGCATAGTGCTCTCAGTTTCCTCGGGAATTCTATGACCCTTTCAAACAGTGGATTCACTCTCTATTGTTGGGTTCTTCCCCAGTTACTAGAATCATTCCCAGCATTTGCATTTTGTTCCCAGCTTGCACCGCCAATGTGCCATTCTACCATGGGTCCCTTCCATTTCCGGTGGTAAGCAAAATCATCTATGACATTGTCTTCAACAAGGTAGTCCACATCATCCATTCTAGTCCGAGTATGTCATTCTTCCGAACTCCACCAAACGATCGTTTGTGATTGCCTTAGGCTGGTATAAAGAGATTCAATGATCTTTGTATCAAAAGTAATTCTTTTTGCCACTTAAGGGAATAGTTCTTTGCGTCACTTTTCCCAAGGTGCCCGTTACGGAATCCTGGCAGTTATTTCTTCGCCACCTTGACACCATCCACCATTTTACCTAAGAGTGGAATGGTTGCCTACCAATTTGAACCTTCGTCATCCATTTCTTTACCATCATTCCTAATGTGTGTTTGGTGTCTCAACTCAAGGGTTGTTCTTACGTCTCTCCATGAACTGATCTTGAGTTGCTCGATCTTCAAGAAGAGTAAATCCTGTAGGGTTTCCCCCTTCTTTCTATTGTTGTGTTGAGTGAAGATCTCGAAAGCAAAGACGACAAGACCAAAATGATGGAATGAATCAACCTATTTGAGAAGGGCAAATGGATCATGAAGATTGTGATAGTTGTGACTTCCCTTTTCCTCTTACCTCACATCTTGAATCTCGGGGCGAGATTCTTGTTTAGTGGGGGTGAGTTGTCACAGCCCTAGAGCTTGCTTGTAACTAGTGGCATTGCATCCATGCATCATGTCTAAATTTCTTTAAATTTGAATTGGGGAATTGGAGAGCCTCAGAAATCATTTAAAAAAATGATGATCAACATTAAAAATTGCTTCAAATGTTTCCAAGGAAATGTTCCTTTTCGGCTTTGAAAAATATTGGCAAGAATAAAATGCAAACCAATATTTTTGGAGTGACTGAAACATTTATTTTGGGCCTTTGAATTAATTCAATAACTATTTGCATTGGATATATATTTGATATATAAATAATATATGTCCAATAATACTGGAACATTTTATGTGGTTTGGTATATTTTAGTTCTAGCCACATAACTATTTTCAGGATTTTATAAAATGGTTTAGTATTTTACTAAACTAAAACAACACAGAACAAAATAAAAAAAACAGAAATAGGAAAAGCAGAGAGGAGAGAAACCCTACCTGGCGCTCACCTCTCAGCCCACCTGGCCCAATTCTAGCGTCCCAGCCCACCGAACCGCCACCGTCTCCCACCTCGCGCCAGAAGGACGCGAGGCGTGTGGCTACCGCATGCCGGCACGCGCCGAGCCACCTCCTGCTTGCCGCTCTCCTTCCCCGACGCTCTGGACGCCTCCCCCGAGCGCCACGCACCCCCCCTAACCCCTCTCTCCCTCACCCGTGGCCTCTCCCCTTCCCTGGCTCTCTCCCGAGCGGAGCTCGTCGCCGCCGCTCGCCGTAGCCACGCCTACCGTGCTCCCCTCGCCTCCCCGTGTCGCCTGAAAGGTCCGCCACCATCCATTACACCTCCTAGAGCAAGCCCCAAGCGCCGGACGCCCCAAGACGACCGCCTCGACTCCGTCTTCAAGCTTCGGTCGCCGGCGATCGCCCTCGACGATTCGTCATCCTCAGCACGCCGCCGGCTACCCCGAGCATCGCTTCGTGATCTACGTGAGCCCTGCCGTCTTTCCCCTCTCTTCTCGCTGCGGAACGCACCCTCTAGCCGCCCTAATCACCGGAGCCAATTGCTCCTCGCCGCCGTCCATGGCGCCGCCATGGCCAGGGCCACCCCAACTTGCGCCCGAGCATGTTACCAAGTTCGCCGCCCTCCCAGGAGCCCGCAGCGCCCTTCCGTTTCCCCTCTAGTGCACCGCAGCGCCGTGTTCGACCTCGGCCGAACTTCGGCGGCCACCTAGGTCGTCGCCGGCGCCGATTCCGGCCACCCCGACCCCAGCTAACTCCACCAAGAGCTTCGGCTCGTTCCCAGCTCCACCTAGATGCCCTCCGCGGCCCATTTGGTCGTCGGAGTGGCCAAAACCACTCTCGCCGCCGCGTCGGGCTCGCCGGCGGCTAAACGCCGGTGTAGCCGATGTTGACCTTGACCACGGGTGGTCCCTGGTTGACTCTCCTGAGTCAATGACAGGTGGGGCCCAGCCCTGTTAACTATTTAGGATTAGTTTAAATTAATTTTAGTTTAACTAATTACACTGACACGCGGGACCCACTGTCAGGTTTGACCCGGACCGTGTCCCGTTGACCCGCTGATGTCACACTGACGTCAGGCTGACGCAGTAATTGATTTTCTGGATTTCTTTTAATTCAGGAAATTCCAGAAAATAGTATAAACTTCTAAAATTCATAGAAATTCAACCGTAACTCCAAATTAAATAATTTATATATGAAAAATGATCAGAAAAATATGAAGAATCTGTTTATGCCATGATCATGCATGTTTGAACAAGTTAACCTCACTGAATAGGATGAATCATGATTAGGGTAATTTGTGAAAGAACATTTGGAGTTGGAGTTTAACCTTGTTTGAATTCCACTTCAATTAATTTGGTTTATAGCTGCATTAGCTCAAAACACCAGCATATTGCCATGTCATTATCATGCATCATATTGTTGCATCGCATTGATTGTGTTCTTTCTTGTTTGCCGGTAATTGTCCCCTCTCAGTAGACGACGTTCCGACGATTGTTCGATGACACCGATGAAGAACTATATTATCTTCAGAAGTGCCAGGCAAGAAAAAACCCCTTGTTCAATCCGATACAATCCTACTCTCTCACCCTGCTCTCTTTTACTGCATTAGGACAACAACGAGTCATTTGTTACTTGCTACGGTAGCTGAACCCCTTTATCCTCTGCATGACCTATCATTGCCACAGTAAATAGATGAAACCCACTAGTATGAGTAGGAGTTGTTTGAGCCCTGTTGTGCCTACTCATTCATGTTTCCTTGTCATGCCTGCTACTGCTTAGAGTTGAGTCAGGTCTGATTCATCGGGGATGAATCAGAGGTGTGTGAACATGTCCTACTGTGTGTGAGCTAAGTGTGTGAACACGATTTGGTAAAAGGTAACGGTGAGAGGCCATGTAGGAGTACATGGTGGGTTGTCTCATTGAAGCCGTCCTCAGGAACTGAGTTCTGTGTTTGTGATCCATGATTTAGCTACTACCATGCATTGGGCCCGAAACCAATGGACCCTCTTGGCTTCTTATTCACCCTAGTTCTTTGTCCAGGAGTTGCAATTAGTTTCTGGTGTTTGTAGCCTACTAGAGGCCGTGGACAGTGCTGACCGTAGGGGTGGGCTGTGATGCAGTAGGTACGTGGCCGGGAATACCGGGCACCCGTTAGGTGTCACGGAACCCTGTACACATCGTTCGGGGCCGTATGGGAAACCTCGGCCGGACTCCCTGCGGATGGAACCTGGATAGGCGATAAACCTGGATTGGAGACTTAGGTGATTAGGTAGGTCGTGGCCGACACCCACGTTGGGCTTCCGCTTGAAGGTTGCCGAGTACATGTCGTGTAAACGGCGGTAAGTGGTGAGAGCGTGTATGAAGAAGTACACCCCTGCAGGGTTAACATCATCTATTCGAATAGTCGTGTCCGCGGAAAAGGACTTCTGGGTTGCTTATATCAGTTCATAGACAAGTGAAAGTGGATACCCTAAAATACGCAAGATAAGTGTGAGTGCTATGGATGGCGTTCTCGTAGGGAGACGGGAGCGGATCCATAGTGGTGTATTGATATGATGAATATGTGGACTCGTGTGCGCCACCCCAAAAGAGTTACTTGCAGTCGTAGTTCAGGATAGCCACCGAGTCAAAGCTGGCTTGCTGCAGTTAAACCCCACCATCCCCTTTGTTGATAATGATGCATATGTAGTTAGTTCTGATGTAAGTCTTGCTGGGTACATTTGTACTCACGTTTGCCTATTTTATGTTTTTGCAGAGAGACTTCAGTCTCACTAGTAGTTCCGCTTGGACTTCGATGTTTAGCTTGTTACCTCAGCTACGATCTTGTGCCCTCGGCAGGATCTGGTAGATAGTCAGGCTTTCAAGCCTTTTTCATTTATAGATGTCTGTACTCAGACATGATAGCTTCCGCTTGTGTTTTGACTTGTATGCTCTGAATGTTGGGTCATGAGACTCATGTTTTTAATATCTCGCTCCCCGGAGCCTATTGAATAAACTACTTGAGTCATAGAGTCATGTTGTGATGCCATGTTGTATTTGCACATATCGAGCATATTGTGTGTATGTTATTGAAATGCTTGGTATGTGTGGGATCTGACTATCTAGTTGTTTATCCTTAGTAGCCTCTCTTACCGGGAAATGTCTCCTAGTGATTCCACTGAGCCATGGTAGCTTGCTACTGCTCCGGAACACTTAGGCTGGCCGGCATGTGTCCTTCTTCGTTCCTGTGTCTGTCCCCTCGGGGAAATGTCACGCGATGGATATCGGAGTCCTGTTAGCCCGCTACAGCCCGGTTCACCGGAGTCCTGCTAGCCCAGTGCTACAGCCTGGATTCACTCGCTGATGACCGACACGTTCGATGCTGGGTCATGGATGCCTGTCCCTGTAGGTTTGTGCCACTTTGGGTTTACGACTAGCCATGTCAGCCCGGGCTCCTTATCATATGGATGCTAGCGACACTATCATATACGTGTGCCAAAAGGCGCAAACGGTCCCGGGCAAAGGTAAGGCGACACCCGTGGGAATACCGTGCGTGATGCCGCAAAGTGATATGAGGTGTTACATGCTAGATCGATGTGGCATTGAGTCGGGGTCCTGACAACCCATATCACGGGTCAAGTTAGAGCAAGGACCTTGTGGGGTGAAGAGGATTCAACATCTTTCTGTAAGTCTTCTGAAGAACTGCCTTTACATGTTCCATCATATTGGGTATCATTGACATCAAGTTTATTGGACTTTACATTGCTCCGTGAGGTTCTTGTGGATATATCAGTGTGTGTAATTATATCTGACATGCATGGAAGACAACTAGTAGTTAGATTTATGTAATGAGTGCATGTAGGAGACGACATAAATAGTAGGACTGGGGTTAACTAGCAGCAACATGTCTCAAATACTAAAGGGAGAACACAGATGCAAGCTACAGAATATGTATCGTTTGTACTCGAGATTAACTAGATGGCACACAAAAGTATTAAAGAACAACATAGGTAATACTAGAAGTTGTATAATACTATAATCACCAGCCTGTGGGATAGCATTGGATGATGGATGATATATATGGAACAATGTTACCTAAAGAACAAGTATCTTAGCTGAACTATGGAACAATGTTAACTCCTGAACAAGTCCCGTAAGAGATCAGCATGAATATACAGTGAAATGTGATAATCTATTTTCCATGCTTAGATGAATAACAAAGCCATAAATGTTGCACACAAGTAAGATGAGGGTACAACCTATCTGGCCGCCATCCATAGGAGTGAGCATCATGTGCTGACTTGTCGATCGCCCTGCAGTTGTTGTGGCTGTCCATGTCGGGCACGCGCATTCGATGTAGGGAACTGTTGAGTGGGGACTATAGCTCCCTTCTGGTGTATGCTTCCCTTGTTGGAGCAGTTGCGGTGAGTCGGAAGACGGTGTGGCTGAAGATGCAGATAACGCATAATGTTAAGAACGACACATCTCTTTGATCTGAAGAAATACACTAAGAGATCAATAGCAAGGTACGAGAGTGGTCACACGTCTGTTGACTGAAGACTAAATTGGGGTCACACGATTTTATTTTATTTTGGTACTGTCCGATCTACGCCGGATGGCTTGATGGCCGTCTTGTGCCTCCCGGCTGACATTGTTAGGAATCTTCCCCGAAGAGCCAGTGACCAACGGCAGAGCAGCCCACCTCCGTCATCCGTGGCCCCGACCAAAACCCCGCTCCCCGCCCCACCGCGCTGCCGTGGTTGCGCCGACCCCGGGCCAATCCACAAAGACTCCCCGTCATCCAGATCCGGCGACGGGAGTACCTTCAACCCACGCAACTCTAAGATAGCCATCTAAGCGCTGCTTCCGGGGTGAACTTGTGGCCCTGCACCCTTACATTAGACACCAACCAACCGACAGCGTAGGAGCTCCGCCGCCTCGAGGGGTGCTGCTTCCCATTGGGAACCAATTGGCCCAGAATAAAAATTTAGACAACTGACGCCTAAATAAAGTGATTTGAGATGAGGGTGCGACCTATCTGCGGCACGATGAAGTAGGCAGGTCCAGCTAGCGAGTCGGTGAGGCCGACGCGGTTGCCGTGGCGACCGACGGCAGGGAAACATCGATGTCGCGACGGTCGACGACTACGGGGAAGCCGCGCCGGGACTCTGGACGGATCCGAAGTTGGAGCCACTCCGGCACAGTGAACAACGGCGGGGGTGAATCGGCTCCGGTACGGTTCACGCAGCCGTTGTCGAGGCAGCTCCAGCAGCACGGAGTAAGAGGCACACAACTCAGTGCACGACGGCAAATGGACATTGTCTCCGGCATTAGGGAGGAGGGCGGGTGTGAAATTGGTGCAGTGGGGCGCCATGGAGGAGGGGCTGAGGTTTCGCGGCTCGGGAGAAGGGAGCTTCCGGGGAGAAGGTGATTTGGCACCCACGAGGTATGAATGGGGGGGTGAGGGAGTCCTGGATTAGGGGGTGTTCAGGTAGCCGGACTATACCTTCAGCCGGACTCCTGGACTATGAAGATACAAGATTGAAGACTTCGTCCCGTGTCCGGATGGGACTTTCCTTGGCGTGGAAGGCAAGCTTGGCGATACGGATATTCAAGATCTCCTACCATTGTAACCGACTCTGTGTAACCCTAACCCTATCCGGTCTCTATATAAACCGGAGCGTTGTAGTCCGTAGGCAATCAACTCCAAATACAACAATCATACCATAGGCTAGCTTTTAGGGTTTAGCCTCCTTGATCTCATGGTAGATCTACTCTTGTACTACCCATATCATCAATATTAATCAAGCAGGACGTAGGGTTTTACCTCCATCAAGAGGGCCCGAACCTGGGTAAAACATCATGTTCCCTGCCTCCTGTTACCATCCGCCCTAGACGCACAATTCGGGACCCACTACCCGAGATCCGCCGGTTTTGACACCGACATTGTTGCTTTCATTGAGAGTTCCTTTGTGTCGTCGCCTTTAGGCCCGATGGCTCCTTTGATCATCAACAACGATGTGGTCCAGGGTGAGACTTTGCTCCCCGGACAGATCTTCGTCTTCGGCGGCTTCGCTCTGAGGGCCAATTCGCTCAGCCACCTGGAGCAGATCGAAAGCTACGCCCCTGGCCATCAAGTCAGGTTTGGAAGCTTAAACTACACGGCTGACATCCGCAGAGACTTGATCTTCGACGGACTCGAGCCACGGCCAAGCGCGCCGCACTATCTCGAGAGGTATGATCTAGCTCTGCCCCCGGACAGTGTCCTGGAGGCCGCACACGCATCGGTTCTAACCTCTAACTCAGAGCCTATTGCGCCAATCGAGGATGAGCGATTGGACGTCACCTCGGGGGCTGCGATCCCAAAAGCGATCGAGCCGAACGCTAGCCCCGCACTCTGCATGACCCGTGACTCCGAGGATCTGGACTCCTTCACGGACTCCGAACCCCCCGCGCCCCTGCCAATCGAATCCAATTGGGCGCCGATAATGGAGTTCACCGCCGCAGACATCTTTCAGTGTTCGCCTTTTGGCGACATCCTGAATTCTCTTAAGTCTCTCTCTTTATCAGGAGAGCCCTGGCCGGACTACGGTCAGCGAGGGTGGGATACGGGCGATGAGGAAATTCAAAGCCCACCCACCACCCACTTTGTAGCCACTGTCGATGATCTAACCGACATGCTTGACTTCAGCTCCGAAGACATCGACGGCATGGACGACGATGTAGGAGACGAACAGGAACCAGCACCTGTAGGGCGCTGGAAGGCCACCTCGTCATATGACATATATATGGTGGATACTCCAAAAGATGGAGATGGCGATGGAACAGTTGGGGATGACGCCCCCAAGAAACAGCCAAAGCGCCGGCGTCAGTGACGCCGCTCTAAATCCCGCCAAAGAAAAAACGGTGATTCCGGCATGGGAGATAATACTACCCCGGATAGCGCCGAAGAACACCCACCTCAGCAAGATTCGGCACAGGAAGATGGAGAAGCCAACCCTCATGAGAGAGCGGCAGACCGAGAGGTCGAGGATGATAACTATACGCCTCCCTCCGAAGATGAGGCAAGCCTCGATGACGACGAATTCGTCATACCATCAGACCCCACCGAACAAGAGCGTTTTAAACGCAGGCTTTTAGCCATGGCAAGCAGCCTCAAGAAAAAGTAGCAATAGCTTAGAGCTGCCCAAGATTTGCTAGCTGACAGATGGACTGAAGTCCTTGCGGCCGAAGGGTATGAACTCGAACGCCCCTCCAAGAGTTACCCGAAGCGCAGGCCGCTACCCCGATCAGAGGAGGAAGCACCTACATCACCAGCGCATTACATGGCAGACCGACCACCTCGCGGCCGCGGCAGAGAGGCCTCTCGGCCCTCCACCCAAGCCATGCCCCGACGCCGCTCAACTAAGGCACGGGAAAATGCGCCCGACCTGCGAGACATACTGGAGGATAAGGCAAGACAAACAAGATCGATCTACAGATCGCGCAGGCGCCCCACGGCATGTGACAATGATCTTCACTCCGGATACAACAAATCCGGCCGGGCCGAACGCAACAGACATAGCTCTTCCGAGCCGCGTCGTGAAATAGCCCAGTACAGAGGCCCCGCACACCCGCTATGCTTCACGAATGAAGTAATGTATCATAAAATCCCAGAGGGTTTCAAACCCGTAAACATCGAATCATACGATGGCACAACAGATCCGGCGGTATGGATCGAGGATTATCTCCTTCACATCCACATGGCATGCAGCGATGATCTACACACCATCAAATACCTCCCGCTCAAACTTAAAGGACCGGCCCGGCATTGGCTTAACAGCTTGCTAGCAGACTCAATCGGTTCTTGGGAGGACCTGGAAGCCGCATTCCTCGACAACTTCCAGGGCACTTACGTGCGACCACCGAATGCCGACGACTTAAGACACATAATTCAGCAGCCAGAGGAATCGGCCAGACAATTCTGGACACGGTTCCTAACAAAGAAAACCAGATAGTCGACTGTCCGGACGCAGAGGCCCTAGCAGCCTTCAAGCATAACATCCGCGACGAGTGGCTTGCCCGGCACCTGGGACAGGAAAAGCCGAAGTCCATGGCAGCCCTCACGACACTCATGACCCGCTTTCGCGCGGGAGAAGACAGCTGGCTAGCTCGCAATAACAACTTATCAAAGAACCCTGGTAATTCGGATACCAAGGACAAAAGTGGCAGGACATGTCGGAATAAGCAAAAACGCCGTGTTAATAGTGACAGCAATGAAGACACGGCAGTCAATGCCGGATTCAAAGGCTATAAATCCGGTCAGCGGAAAAAGCCATTTAAAAAGAATACTCAGGGCCCGTCCAGTTTGGACCGAATACTCGATCGCTTGTGCCAGATACATGGCACCCCCGGAAGGCCAGCCAATCACACTAACAGGGATTGTTGGGTGTTCCAGCAGGCAGGCAAGTTAAGGGCCGAAAACAGAAACAAGGGGCTGCACAACGATGACGAGGAGCCCAAGCCGCCGATCAACAATAGATAGAAGGGCTTTCCCCCACAAGTGCGGACGGTGAACATGATATACGCAACCCACATTCCCAAGCGGGAGCGGAAGCATGCGCTACGGGACGTATACGCGATGGAGCCAGTCGCCCCAAAGTTCAACCCATGGTCCTCCTGCCCGATCACTTTTGATCGAAGGGACCATCCCACTAGCATCCGTCATGGCGGCTTCGCCGCATTGGTTCTCGACCCAATCATCGACGGAATTCATCTCACAAGAGTCCTCATGGACGGCGGCAGTAGCCTGAACCTGCTTTATCAGGATACAGTGCGGAAAATGGGCATAGATCCCTCAAGGATTAAGCCCACAAGAACGACCTTTAAAAGCATTATACCAGGTGTAGAAGCCAACTGTACAGGCTTAGTAACACTTGACGTGGTCTTCAGATCCCCGCACAATTTCCGAAGCGAAGAGTTAATCTTCGATATAGTCCCGTTTTGCAGTGGCTATCACGCCCTGCTCAGACGAACCGCATTCGCAAAGTTCAATGTGGTGCCGCACTACGCATATCTCAAGCTCAAGATGCCAGGCCCTCGAGGAGTAATTACGGTCAAAGGAAACACCGAACACTCCCTCCGTACGGAGGAGCATACGGCGGCTCTCGCAGCGGAGGTACAAAGTAGCCTTCTCAGGAAATTCTCCAGTCCGGCCATTAAAAAGCCAGACACTGTCAAGCGCGCCCGGAGTAACCCACAGCAGGACCGCCTGGCACACTCTGAGCAAGCGTAGCAATGTGGCCCCAACCCCAGCTTTCGCGACATAGCGAAACTAGTACCTCGCGTACATAACTACGCCCTTGAAATACCATGGGCACAGGGGAAGGGGCACAATAACGGCACGCCCAAAATACGGCTTAAAACGTACTAGGGGCTGCCGGATTCTTTTTTTCATTTTTTCTTACTTTCAGGACTCCATACTTCGGACGACCTATTCGGCAATTCGACTGCCGCACAAACGATGCAAGATCCAGGGAGGCAGACAAGCCATGCCGCATTATGGAACTCCCAGGTAGTCTCTGTTACGAGCGGTATACCTGTTTTAAATACAATTCCACGGCCTGCCCCTGGTCAGGACATACTGAATAGTCCAATATATTTTGCTTACCGCACTATTTGTATCGTTCGGCTTTGATAAATAGCCTCTCTATAAACAATGCTTAGCTTTTTGTCTATTTTTTGCATTATCCTCTTTTCACATATATGTTTACTAAATGACATGATTGCACCCGTACACCATGGTACGGCAAACACGCCAGGGGCTTCAGTACCCCTCATTATGGCGTGAGAAGTCCGTACACTTTCACAAGTGCGGCACCCCGAACTTATAGCACTATATGCATCGGCTTCGAATCATGATTTGGGTCAATAGTTGGGTATTCCCGGCTCCTATGTTTTGGTGTCTTACGTTCCGCTCTATCAGCTAAGGTAGCACTAGGAGAACCACTGCGATTGTGCCCCGGTTCAGCTGGGTTAAGCACCTCAGTGGAGAAAGCTAAAACTGACTGTCATGATGAGGCGAGAGACCGGTCGCTGTTCGAGAGGTTTTTCGAGTCCCTAAAGACTTATGCCGCTTCGAGCGAGGAGCTGGCTTTGTCCGGCCAAGGTGTGGATAGCGCCCCGAACTCGGTCTTCCGAACTAGGGGCTTCGCCAAAATTTAAAATTATAGAGTTCTATGGCTAAGTGAGAGTGTTCAAGCATTATAGTCCGATTGCCTGGTTCGTTGTGCTGAGCGCCTCACTCGAAGGACCCAACTATGGGAAAAAGAGCGCTCAGGTTTATCCCGAACACCCAAGCACTAGTGGCATGGGGGCAGAAGCCGACGACTGGCCATCTCTCAAATTTTTGATAAACGGCCGCATAGAAAGTAATATTTTAAATTCAATAAGCATTGCTTAGCGCATATGAACAAGTTTTCAGCGCACAGGATAAACACGAGTGAGTTCATTCAAAAATCACATCCTTGGTACATTTATCCGCCACAAGGCGGGCACCTGCAAGAACATCCTTGTAGTAGTTCTCGGGCTTGCAATGCTCCTTCCCTGGCGGCGGCCCGTCCTTCACAAGCTTCTCACCGTCCAACTTACCCCATTGCACCTTTGCACGTGCAAGGGCCCGACGGGCACCTTCGATGCAGACGGAGCGCTTGATGACCTCAAGCCTCGGACAGGCCTCCACCAGCCGCCGCACTAGCCCAAAATAGCTCCCAGGCAGGGCCTCTCTGGGCCACAGCCGAACTACGAAGCCCTTCATGGCATGTTCGGCCGCCTTGTGGAGCTCGACCAGCTGTTTCAGCTGGTCGCTCAAAGGCACAGGGTGCCCGGCCTCAGAATACTGAGACTAGAACACCTTCTCCGTCGAGCTGCCCTCTTCAGCTCGGTAGAATGCGGCGGCATCGGATACGCTGCAGGGAAGATCTGCGAATGCCCCTGGAGAGCTCCGGATTCGGGTAAGTAACAAGTAGTTTACTTTTATATTTCTGCTTGGCATGAAGAATGCCTTACCCGCTGCTATCTTCCTCATCTCCTCCAACTCTTGGAGGGCCTTTTGGGCTTCGGCCTTGGCAGACTTGGCAGTCTCAAGGGCCGTCGCGAGCTCAGATGCTTGCGCCTTTGACTCAAGCTCCAAACTCTCATGTTTTTTCATGAGAGCCTGAAGCTCTTGCTGCACCTCGCCGACCTGAGCCCCAAGTCTGTCTCGCTCGGTGCGCTCCGCGGCCGTTTTCATTTCGGCCTCAGACAGCGCCTGCTTAAGGGTCTCCACCTCAGTCGTGGCCCCTACAATAAGCAGTACAATCCTGTTATTTCTTTTTGCAATCATGCCTTTCTATAGGCACTTTTTCTGTAAGGTATTTCTTACCTTCTCTCTCCTCGAGCCGCCGCTTGGCAAGGCCGAGCTCTCGCTAGGTCCACTCGAGGTCCTGCTTCAGGACACCCACCTCCTCAGTCAGTGCGGCGGTGGATAGCTGCAAAGCCTGCATACGCATATTGACTCTTTTTTTGTTAGACTCCTGTGATATTTAATAGATCCTCTATTCGGCTTTTCTTTCCGAACGCCAAACAGAGCATGAGGGGCTACTGTCTATGCGGTAATATTTTTACATATTTTTACTTACCTCGAAGCCTGTTAGAAGGCTAGCGCAAGCTTCAGTCAGTCTGCTCTTGGCAGACTGAACCTTCTGGATCACCGTACTCATAATAGTATGGTGTCAAGCACCTCCAGCAGATTGTCCGGCACCTCCGGTTGGACGGGCCGCCGGCTCAGAAGGCTTGCTCCTCTTGGAAGGAGTTCGCCTACCGCAGTCCGAAACTTTGGAAGATGCCGGCGTGGTGTCCGGCACAAAGCCAGACTTGGAGCCCTGGGGGGGGCCTTATCCCCTTCACTCCTGGAGTCCGGGAGGTTGCCTTCCGGCTCCTCCGGGACCACCTCCTCCTGCCCCGGAGCTTGTCGCGATGCCACTTTGGCGTCGTCTGCAGTGCGGGGGGAGACAGCAGGCGGAACTAAGTTCACGTCCGATGAGTCCAGGGACCCGCCCGACGATTCGTTGAATTCGGCCTGGGGCGGGCTGCATAATTACGTTCGACATTAGGGAAAGCTATGCGACAAAGGAACATCATGAGTTACTCTGATATCCAAACTTAGGATTTTGCCGGACGCTTGGCCCTGTTTGGCCACTCCTCTTCGCCCTCTTCGGCGTCGGGGGAGTAGTCCGGCGGAGGGGTCTTCCTTTTCCTAGACCCCTCGGCCTCCCCCGTTGGGGCGACCTTCCTCTTCTCTCCTCCCTCCGTTGGGGGGGGAGTTTTCTTCGTCCCCCTCCTCGTTTTCACGGGAAGAGGGCGTCTTGGACTCGTCGGATGACGAGTCCGACACCACCACGTTATGGGCACTCTTTCGAGTCCCCGTGGTCTTCTTCTTCTTGGCCTTCTTTTCCGGCACCACATAAGGCACCGGAGCCAACAGCTTCACTAGTAGAGCTGGGGCTAGGTCTTCGGGCAGCGGAGCCGGACAGTTAATCGGTCCGGATATCGCCCGCCAAGCCTGTCAAAGGTAAGGGAGTTTAGATCCCGCATAGAGTCAAACTATGAAAAAAGCTTAACATCCTGTAAAAGGTGAAGATAGCTTACCTCGCTAGCGTGACACTACGAGCTATATCCGCGGTCCTCGGAAGCGGATGCGGGAGCCTCGGCGCCCTTGAATAGCATCTTCCAGGCATCTTCGTACGTCGTGTCGAAGAGCCTGCTAAGGGTTTGGTGCTGCGCCGGGTTGAACTCCCACAGATTAAAATCCCGTTGTTGGCACGGGAGGATCCGGCGGACAAGCATAACCTGGATTACATTAACAAGCCAGATAGGCTTGTTCACCAGGGACTGGAAGCATGTTTGCAATCCGGTCACCTCTTTTTCGTCACCCCACGACAAGCCCGTCTCTTTCCAGGACATAAGCCGCGTGGGGGGTCCGGATCGGAACTTGGGGGCTGCAATCTAGACCGGATCGCGTGGCTCGGTGATGTAAAACCACCCGGATTGCCACCCCTTTAGGGTCTCCACAAAAGAGCCCTCGAACCATAGGACGTTGGCCATCTTGCCCGCCATGGCGCCTCCGCACTCCGCCTGGCTGCCGCGCACCACCTTGGGCTTGACGTTGAAGGTCTTGAGCCAGAGGCCGAAATGAGGGCGGATGCGGAGGAAAGCCTCACACACGACGATAAACGCCGAGATGTTGAGGATGAAGTTCGGGGCCAGATCATGGAAATGTAGGCCGTAGTAGAACATGAGCCCTTGGAAAAATGGGTGGAGTGGAAAACCCAGTCCGCGGAGGAAGTGGGGAAGAAATACTACCCTCTCATGGGGCCTTGGGGTGGGGAGAAGCTGCCCCTTTTCGGGAAGCCGGTGCGCGATGTCCTTGGATAGGTATCCGGCCTTCCTTAGCTTCTTGACTTGGCCCTCCGTAGCGGAGGAGACCACCCACTTGCCTCCCTCTCCGGACATTGCTGGAGAAGGTTGAGGTGGGAAGTGCGGGCTTGGGTGCTGGAGCTCGAGTGCGCAGGAGATGGATAGGCAAAGGAGGAAGAAGGCGTAGGTAAAAAGGTGGATCCTTATCCTCTTATACGGGCGGATGCGGTTGTGCGTCCCCACCAACCTAGTAAAACTCGCTTGCCTCCCAAGCGCCGTGATAAATGGCGCGGTTGGGTTACCCACGCCCGTATTAATGAGAATCCCGTAAAGGGGGTACACGATCTCTGCTTTGACAAGACGTGCCAAGGAAACCGCCTCGCAAAACATGCTGAGGTGGAAAAGTAAAAACGATTCGAGTGAAGGCGTGGCCGTAGTGTGATGACACACTGCGGAATACGTCAGCAGTTTTGATTTTTGTTAATATTATTCTCTCTATGGCGATATGTGGAAGCTTATTTTGCAGAGCCGAACACTACTCTTGGTGTTTACAATCTTCTATGAAGGACTTGGAGGAGGAACCCGCCTTGGAATGCCGAAGAAAATTTGCGTGCCGGACTCGTCGTCATTGAAGCCTGGTTCAGGGGCTACTGAGGGAGTCCTGGATTAGGGGGTGTTCGGGTAGCCGGACTATACCTTGGCGTGGAAGGCAAGCTTGGCGATACGGATATTCAAGATCTCCTACCATTGTAACTAACTCTGCGTAACCCTAACCCTATCCGGTGTCTATATAAATCGGAGGGTTGTAGTCCATAGGCAATCAACTCCAAATACAACAATCATACCATAGGCTAGCTTTTAGGGTTTAGCCTCCTTGATCTCGTGGTAGATCTACTCTTGTACTACCCATATCATCAATATTAATCAAGCAGGACGTAGGGTTTTACCTCCATCAAGAGGGGCTGAACCTGGGTAAAACATCGTGTTCCCTGCCTCCTGTTACCATCCGGCCTAGACGCACAGTTCGGGACCCACTACCCGAGTTCCGCCGGTTTTGACACCGACAGGGGGGAATTGGGAGGGGAGTGGAACCATGTTTTACGGACGCATTTGTCTAAACTGTGAGGGGGAGCTACAGTTCTACCCCTGCCTTTAGGCTTCTCGTCTTGGGTCTGTGTACTGAGGGTCGGGGATAGTAGAGTAACTTTGCTTCTCCCCAAATAGTGGGCGGGAGCGATTTCAGGCGAGGAGGGCGTGCTTTGAAATATAGTGGGCGCGAGCGATTTCGGGCGAGGAGAGCGTGTTTTGAAATAGTGGGCGCGAGCTATTTCGGGGGAGGAGAGCGTGTTTTTCCGACCGTGGTTTTTGAATTATTCGGCACATGTCATTTCGGCCGAGGAGAAGGCGTGCTTGGATGAAGTTATGAACCTACCCTCGATGTACAACGGGCCAATTGATGCGTGTCCCACATACGACAGTAATTTCGCATCTCCCATTTATTTGCTCGGGCGAATTCCACCGATTAGAGGATGTTTAACGGTTCGTTCGAATTTTGGGAGAACGAGCATCCACGTCTACCTTACCAAGTTGATTCGAATCAAATTTTGAAATATTAGCTTGCCACTTCTTTTTAGATGGAGAGATGATGCTCGGGAGTAATGTGTTTTTCCATGCTCGTTGCTAGTGATTTACTATATGACAAATAGTCGACCCACTCAAAAAGAGGAATCAAACCCAAAATGAAATATCTCAATTCAATGAAATAGCTTGTTCACACTACAAAAAAAAAGACACATATGTGAAATTTTGGGCCGAACAAATTTTTTTCTGTCATACATATATGTGGTGGGCTCCTACTTCTATGACAAAAAATCATGACAGAAAATGGGCTTTTTGTCCTGGGCGGGCCGGAGACGCAGCTGCATGACATTCTTTGGGCCGTCGATGACGGAAAAAACCATGGTAGAAGCGAGGGCGAGGAAAATTTCGGGGAGTTCCCGGTTATGGTGGGAGGTCGGGGGCTGAGCGATGCGCGTTTCTCTCGTACACGTACGCGCGTGTGTGCGAGGCGTTGGCTCTAACTGAACTCGAGCAATTGCACTACAGGCTACGCGTTACTGAACCCGGGCGATCGATTGATGGCTGTTAACTGAACCCGATCGAGCTCTTCCTTCGCTACTGCTGCTAACTGAAGCCGATCGATTGGATGAACAGTGAGTGTTGCGGGGGGGCGGGGGGGTGGATGAACAATGAGCGGTGGCGTTGCCTTTGGATGAACATGACCCCGTGGTGTGGAGGGCTGGATGAACAGTAGACGGTGGATGGGTGCCCGTGGAGGGGTGGTTGAACAGGACCCCGTGGTGTAGAGGGCTGGTTGAACAGTAGACGGTGGAGGGGTGCCCGTGGAGGGGTGGTTGAATAGTAGCCGGTGGAGTAGCGCGCGGTGGAGGCTGGATGAACAGGAGCCCATGGAGGCTGGAGGAGGTCGACGGTAGCCCGTGGAGGCTGGAGGAGGTCGACGGTGGAGATGAACAATATCCCGTGGAGTCCCGTTTTGCGGTACGCCACACCCCTCCCGATGAATAGGACCCCCGTTTCGACCGTAGGAGGTCCGTTTCGTCTGTTTTGCGGTACGCCACACCCCTCCCGATCAAAAGGACCCCTGTTTCGATCGTAGGAGGTCCATTTCGTCTATTTTGCGGTATGCCACAGCCCTCCCGATCAACAGGACCCCTGTTTCGACCGTAGGAGGTCCGTTTCGTCCGTTTTGCGGTACACCAGACCCCTCCCGATGAACAGGATCCCGTTTCAAACGTGGCGGTCGAACACAAGGTCGTTTCCTCCATTCTGCGGTATGCCAGGCCTCGTTTCCATCGCCTGTTCCGTCCAAGCCCTCCCGATGAACATGACTACGCATTCCGTTCCGACCCAGCCGGTTGGCTCCCACGCGTTCCGTTGCCTCCCGATGAACACGACGCATTCCGTTGCCTCACCATGAACATGACGCATTTCGTTGCCTCCCCATGAACACGACGCATTCCTTTGCCTCCCCATGAACACGATGACGATGATGTTTCACCGTTCTGACCCAGCCATTTACACGAGCCCTGGCCGTATGTATGCGCGAGTAGGCGTGCGAGACCCCGCCCGTATGTACACATACGTGGCCGTATTTTCTTTCTTGCACCCTGGCCGCTGTATGTACGTGTACATGCTACGTGCGCGCCTCTACTACGACACGTGTGCGCCTCTACTATGACACGTGCGCGCCTCTACATCGACCAGTATGTACGTACACGTTCGCGACCAGAATGACAACGCTATGTACGCTTCGACCAGGTGGGTTCCGACTGTTAGGCACTTCCTTGCGTGCGAAGATGTAGCTGGTGGGTCCCAGCAGTCAGGGGGGCGAATCTTTTTGTTTGTTTTTGCCCGGACGCACTTCCTTGCGTGCGAAGGTGTAGCTGCTGGGTCCCAGCAGTCAGGGGGAAACATTTTTTTCGCGAAATACGGTGTCCCGACCGGTGGATCCCCGCTATCAGGTGGAGGAATAATTATTTTGCACGTAATAAGGAGGCGCTGTCAGAACCCCGATTCCAAGTCACATCGATCTAGCCGGTAACACCTCATGTCACTTTGCGGCCTCACGCACGGTATTCCCACGGGTGTCGCCTTACCATGGCCCGGGACCGTTTGCACCTTTTGGCTCATGTATATGATAGTGTCGCTAGCATCCATATGACAGAGAACCCGGGACGACATGACTAGTCGTGAACCCAAAGCGGCACTAACCCATGGGGACAGGCATACATGAATCAACTTCGAGCATGTCGGTCAGCAGCGTGCGAATCCGGGCTGTAGCACTGGGCTAACAGGACTCCGGTAACCCGGGCTGTAGCAGGCTAGGCAGGAATCCGGATGTCACCGCGTGATATTTCCCCGAAGGGACAGACACAGGAACAAAGTGAATCACATGTCGTCCAGTCAAATGCTCCGAAGCAGTAGTGCTGGGCTAGCAGGACTCCGGTGAACCGGGCTGTAGCGGACTACTATGGCTCATGGAAGCACAAGACTACATTTCCCCATAAGAGAGGCTACCAAGGATAAACAACTAGGTTGTCGGATCCCACACATACCAAGCATTTAAATCATACACACAATATGCTCGATATGTGTAAATACCACCTGGCATCACAACATAACTCTACGACTCAAGTATTTATTCATTAGGCTCCGAGGAGCGAGATATTACAAACATGGGTCTCATGACCCAACATTCAGAGCATACAAGTCAAAGCACATGCGGAAGCTTAACCTGTCTGAGTACACACAACTAAAAATGAAGAAGGCTGAGGAGCCTGACTATCTACAAGACCCTCCCAAGGGTACAAGATCGTAGCTGAGGTAACAAGCTAAACGTCGAAGTCCAAGCAGAACTACTAGTGATACTGACGTCTCTCTGCAAAACATAAATTAAGCAAACGTGAGTACAAATGTACCCAACAAGACTTACATCAGAACTAACTACATATGCATCGGTATCAACAAAGGGGTAGTGGAGTTTAACTGCAGCAAGCCAGCTTTGACTCAGTGGCTAACCTGAACTACGACTGCAAGCAACTCTTTCGAGGTGGCGCACACGAGTCCACATATTCACCATATCAATACACCACTATGGATCCGCTCCCGTCTCCCTACGAGAACCACATCCATAGCACTCACGCTTCTCTTGCGTATTTTAGAGTATCCACTTTCACTTGTCTATGAACTATGCAAGGGGTCCAAGTTTCCATATCCGAGGAATCCGGCTATTCGAATAGATAATGATAACCATGCAGGGGTGTACTTCTTCACACACGCTCTCGCCACTTACCACCATGTACACGTCGTGTATCTCGGCAACCTTCAAGCAGAAGCCTGGCGAGGGATTTAGCCACGACCTGACTAACCAACAAGTCTCTAGTCCAGGTTTATCGCCTATTCGGGTTCCATCCGCAACCAGATCCGGCCGGGGTGTCGCTCACGGCCCCAAATGATGTGTACAGGGTTCCCAAGCCCACCATCCGGGTGCCACTTGGTACACCGGGCCACTGTGCCTAGTCTGTCCCAAGCCCACCTGTACCGTGTGCCACTTGGTAGACTACTAACACTACCTACAAACACCAGAAACTAGTTGCAACTCCTGGACAGAGATCAGGTTGATTAATAAGTCGAGAGGGGCACTTAAGCATTCCAATGCGTGGTAGTAGCTGTTCATGGATCACAAACACAGAACTCAGTTCCTAAGGACGGCTGCAATGAGACAACCCACCATGTACTCCTACATGGCCTCTCACCGCTACCTTTACCAAATCGTGTTCACACACTTAGCTCTCAACAGTAGGACATGTTCACCACATTCCAATTCATCCCCGATGAATCAGACTTGAGTCAACTCTAAGCAGTAGCAGGCATGACAACAAACATGAATGAGTAGGCACATCAGGGCTCAAACAACTCCTACTCATGCTAGTGGGTTTCATCTATTTACTGTGGCAATGACAGGTCATGCAGAGGAAAAGGGTTCAGCTACCGCAGCATGTAACAGTTGAATTGTTGTTGTCCTAATGCAGTAAAAGAGAGCAGGAGCGAGAGAGTGGGATTGTATCAGAATGAACAAGGGGGTTTTGCTTGCCTGTCACTTCTGAAGATAGTATAGCTCTTCATCGGTGTCATCGATCACATCGTCGAAACCACGTCTACTGAGAGGGGACAAACACCAGCAAACAAGGAAGAAACACAATCAATGCAATGCAACAATATGATGTATGATCATGACATGGCAACATGCTGGTGTTTGGGCTAATGCAACAGAAAGTCATTTTAATTGAAGTGGAATTCAAAACTACATCAAATTCCAACTCCAAACCTATTATGAAATTTGCCATAATCATGTTTCATCCTAAACAGTGAGGTTAACTTGCTCAAACATGCATGAAAATTGTACAGATGGATTCCTTGAATTTTTCTGATAATTTTTCATATATAATTTGTTTGATTTGGAGTTACAGTTGAATTACTATGAATTTTTGAAGTTTGGGGTATTTTCTAAAATTTATAAATCATTTTGATTTAATTTAATTCCAGAAAAAGATTTATGACATTGGAGTGACATCAGCACCACGTCAGCAAGTCAACTGGTCGGTCCAGGTCAAACCTGACCAGCGGGGCCCGCTGGTCAGTGACCTGGTGCCAATTTGTCTCACAGACAGGTGGGGCCAGGTCAACGGTGACGTCAGCCGGTCAATTGACATGTGGGGTCCACTGTGTTTAGGTTAGCACTAATCAGAAACTAACTATTGTTAATTAAGGGCGTGGGGCCCATATGTACGTGGGTCAGTGGGTTAATTTGCAGCGTCATTCGCGTTTAGTGATGGTGCCATGTCAGAACCGCCGACGGTTAGACGACGGCGACGAACCAGAGCGGTGGTGGCTTGCCGGAGTGGCGCTAGGGCCAGCGGCGCGGTGCGCTGAAGGCACTGGGGAGGAGCTCTTGCTCGTCCGCATCTAAAGTACCGGACGAGAGGCTGCGGGGTGGCCAGGAGCAGCGTCGGCGGCGAGCAAGGCGGTGGCCGGAGCTACGGCTCCACGGGCGCGAGGACTGCAACGCGCTAGCGAGCGAGCTGATGGCCGCGTTGGGCTCCTAGGAGCTCCTTGAGCACGCCTGCATGCTCGGGTTAGCCAGGCGGGGATGCCACCGGCGGTGATGACGGACGCAGCGCCGGCGAGCTTTGGTGACGGCGGGGAATGGCACAACGGCATGGGAGCGAGCAAATGGAGAGAGGGGAGATGCGGCGGAGCTCACAGCGCATCCGATGGCGTCGTCGGTGAGCCATGGGTACTGGCTTCCCAAGTGGACCAATGCTTCTTCATTACCGACCCGTCAAAGCCCAGTCGTGTTGTCGTGAGGAGAGGCAAAAGGAAGATCATCGGAATGGATGGAGTAGCCAGTGAGCAAGACTTCGACAAGTATGGCGACCCGAGGATCGAACATGACGACGATGATGAAGTAGCAGCATACACCACAAGAAGAAGTAGGACCACCCTACCTAAAGGACGTCCGTTCCACAGAAGAACTCCATTTGTGAAAAAGAAGGGCAAGAAGATTGTGAATAGATAGCTAGCTAAGATCGATTGTATTTAAATCGTAGCCTTCATTTCTCGATTGTATTTCATGGGCACTTTTTGAACTATCATGAATATTTTTAAATTTCATGGACACTCGATCTTGATCCCCCTCCATCTCGATCGCTATCCCACCTCGCCAGATCCGGTCCCCCTCGCCGCCGAGCACCCCCCGGTCCACCGGCCGCCGCCGCCGA
>NC_041392.1:534765067-534804925 GCF_002162155.2 Triticum dicoccoides
GCCGCCGCCGCTGCCCCGACCCACTGCGCCGCCGCCGCCCACGCGCCCCCGCCGCCTCCCTCTCCCCTTCCTCCCCCTCGTCGCCGGCGGCCCGGACGCCGCCCCGTCCACACCATCCTCGGGCTCCTCCCGCTCGCACTCACGCTCCCGCTCCCTCTCGCCGTCCTCCTCATCGCCACTCTCCTCCCACCGCCAAGCGCAGGTGAGCAACCGGCATCTCTCATCTGTTTAGGGACTTGTCAGTTTGCGGCTAAACACACCTGCAAACTTCAACAACAAGAATGGCCTTTATCTGCAAGTATCGTTCAGCATTGCTTACATATGCACATATGAATCCTAACTCTAGAACAGTTGTGATCTATTTGTTGTTATTGTTACATCATCACTTATCTTCTGATGATGGCTTGTTTGCGTGTTCGGTGCTTGTTTGTAGTTAGATAGGAGTGGAGGATCACATCCTTGTCTGTTTGTGGGCCTAATCACCTGTAAACTTTTATAACAGAAGCATGAATGGCATTTAGCTGGGAGCATTATTCAGCATTGCTTATATATATCTGCACATATGAATCCTAGCAGTACAACAGCTGTGGTCTATTTGTTGTGATTACTACAGCATCATGTATTTTTCTGATGACGGCAGTTTCGTGCTTGTCTGTGGTCAATTAGGAGTAAAGGATCACAGCTTTTTCTGTTGTAGAGCAATTGCCTGTAAACTTTAACAGTTGCTAAAAATTGTAGTAATCTGGCCACATGACCCAGGGGAGCTCCTGTGGTGTGGTGCTTAAAATGAAATCTGCATAGACTGGTCATCTGTAGTGTAATGTTTTGTAACTTACTGTAGATGGCCTTACTTTCCTGCTGCTTTTGCTGGTTTGTTAAGTCTATTCACCTTTTTTGGTTTGTTTGCTCCTTGAATTGCTAATGTGCAGTCTGTAGACAAAATGATTTGATTTCCCCTTATATTTGCTAGTATCTAGTACTGTCTATGGTATTTTTTCTTCTGTTGTGTATGTGGCAAAGTGATTAAATACATGCTCTATGCTGCAGTTCAAAGGGGTAAAACATCATCATGCTATATGAATGAAGTAATGTTTGTTACACACAAATTTCTAAACTTGTTCAATGTTGATTAACAGAGTATTAATATACAACTAAAGTGAATGATACTTGGTATTGGCCAATGTTTTGTTTCTTTTTAGAGTTTGCTGAAAGCAGTGTTTCATGTTTCCTTTCACCATGATTGCTGAAAGCAGTGTTTCATGTTTCCTTTCATCATGAATGCTACTTTAAGTTGAGTCAGGTTTAGCCACATATCTTAGCCAGCTGGCATACTGTGTTTGGGTAGCTCTTGATCTGTACTACCTACTTTGGTTGGTTGGACCAGGGCATGTGAAGCACCCTTTGCCCTTTTGGTTTGTAATCTTAGTCAGCAACTATTTCTGACACCCTCTGCTGGCATAGAAGGTTGCTTGACAAAGTCCTTGATTGTTTCAGCTCAGTCTTGCCTGCAATGAACCAATTCTCCTTTTATCCATTTGATTGGATCCTATTATAATTGCAGAGGATAAGAAGAACTTGCTCTGTTCTTGCTTGTACACCAATCTCTGCTTCAACTGCTGCATTTACTTTCATATAACAGTCTTGTACCCAATGCTTCAGTGGCAGTGCATCCTAAGCAATGGAGGCCTTTTTTCACATGCCAATGTATTTTCCATGTTGTGATGGAGGCCTTTTTTGCCTTGTCCACCCGAGAGGCCCTTGAGTTTCCTGGAATGTCGATTAACTTCCGTTCCGGCAAATTCAGGTACTCCATATGTCCTATTTTCAGCAAAGGTCATGCTGAAATTTTCCGTGAATTTTAGCATGACTTTGCTAAAAATAGGACATATGGGGTACTTGTGACTAATGCATGGGCCGGGGTATCTTAGTAGTTAATTAAGTAGGATCAAGTGCCCCGGCGTACTTGTGACTAATGCATGGCTTTTAGGGTGCCTCGGTGTCGATAAAAACCGAAATGATGAAAGCTTAGGCTTTTAGGGTGCCTCGGCGTCGAAAAACCCTCAATGATAAAACCTTAGCTTTTAGGATGCCTCGGTGTCGACAAACCCTAAATGATGAGACCATGATCTTGTTCCTTGACAATAACCAACTTTTTGACCAAACTTTGTTCCTATTTATAGAGAAACATGGCCAACAACGATGAGGCCGGGGGTTCGGGCGGCAAGAAATTCTGGGAGCTGTCCCAGGAGATGGAGGAACAACCTCACTTGTATGAGGACGCCGCCTTCCCCACCGATCCTGAGACCACTGATGGTACCGCCGATGATGACCCCACTAATGCCACCACTGATGGTGCCGCCGAGGATGCCACCACTGATGATGGCGGCGCATGCACAGATGGTAGCCAACCGAAGAGGTAACGGAAGGACCGGCGCCCGACCGTGCTCCGCACCCTCAAGGAGGAAGTTACTGAAGTGGACTCCGACGAGAATCCAACGACGCCCGAACGAATAGTCGAGGGGTACTCGCTTCAGCTCGGGTGCATTCTCCGGAGCACCGTCTCGATCAACACCGAGAACCTGAGGCATCCTGACCGAGGGAATTTGCGCAACCTCCTCTTCACGAAGCTGCACGAACGATACAAGTTCCCCGCTGAATTTGAAAACACAAGCCTCAAAGGGAATAAAGTGAACAATGCTGCCCTCACGAAGATGAGCAAGGCCCTGTCTACTTGGAAAATCAATGTGAAGAGAATGATTGAGAAAGGTGACAGTTATGAGAAGATCAAGGAGAAAAATCCTTCGATCACCGAAGATGACTACAACGACTTCAAGATCAATTGCTCGAGCACCGCAAACTCCGAATCAAGTAAGTGGGGGAAAGAAATGCGGGAGCTGAACTTAGGGGAACACACACTCGGTCCCGGCGGTTACAGAGTGGCGGAGCCTATATGGGACAAGGAGGAGGCGGACCGTGCCGAGCAAGGCCTACCGCCCCTCTTCAATAAATACGGTGACAAGCAGACCAGGAACTTTGTCAGGGCCCGGTACAAGAAGGACCCGAAAACAAAGGAGCTTACCACGGATCTGAAGACCAGGGCGCTTGAGCTTGTTCTGGTAAGGAATACACCCCCGCGTAATTAGCTCCATATGGTTGCATTCTAATTAATGAAGCCAAATTTCTAAATGGTTCACATTCCTTCCGCAGGTGACTGAAAGCAGTAGCGCGGGGTCGACTAAGAGCAACCCTTGGGACACCACTCTAAATAGGGCGTTGAATGTAATGAAGAACAAGGATAAGCTCAGTAAGCCGATGTTAGCTGGCCGTGTGGCCGGCAAAGGCTTGTCGACAAAATGGTCGTCATACTATAACACTGGTGGGCGAAAGGAGAAAAAGACCAGCTCGGAAAGCCAGGCGCGCGAGGTTCAAGAACTCAGGGCATAGGTGGCGCGGATTCCGGAGATTGTCCAAGAGCAAGTGCAACAACAACTCGGAGCGACGATCACCGCCATTGTGCCTACCTTGATCCAGGGGTTAGTGCGTGGATTGCGGGCGGCCAACAGGGGCCGCCCATGATTCCTAGCTTCACGGCCAGCAACTCGCAGAACGCGATGGCGGGGCCATTGGTGTCTCTGGCGGAGGCGGCATTGGTGTCTCCGACGCCGGCACGGGAGCTTAATGCACCCGGGTGTACGTCGGCCGGCACCTCTGCAGCAAGCGGCCCCTCCGTCAACTGCACGCTCGCCGTTGGCGGTGCCTCGACATTAGCCGAGCTCGACGCCATCATCACGGTAACTAATTAAGCCTCTCTCGGCCGAGGACTTCATCTCCTTGCCTTTGACTGGGCATCCCTGATGCCCTACATGTTTTCGCAGGGCGCCGCCGACGTTCCGTGCACTCTCCTGCACTTCGTGAACAACGAGTTGGTCGATGTCGCGAAGGGCAAAATCGTTCAACCGGGCAACCCCTTATTCCACGGTACCCAGATGCCACCCAACTTGTTTAGGGTTCAACTGGTTCGGGTGCTGCCAGGCTGCGATGAGTTGTTACCTCCGATTCGACCCGTCGGGGCCGACGATGATGACGTGATGACCCTCAATGCCTGCCTGAGCTGGCCCCTGCTTTGGCCGAAGAGACATATTCGTTTGGGGGCGGGGGACACCACCCCAAAGACAACACCGCCAGTCGTGTCGGCGCCAAGTCGGCCCCATGGCAAGACCGCCGCAACGGTGCCGGACATCCCTATGCCACTGGATCCAAACATGCATATGGCACAGGATCAGAACGATGACGACGACGATACATTTGCCAACGTCGATCAGTACTTTGCCGATCATGGGTACGGTGGCGACTTCATGGGGCCTCCTTCTAAAGAACCCAACCCAACAAAAGACATGCGCGATCTAGCTGGTACCACGGAGACGCCAAGTTGCAACAGGCGTCGTTTGAAGTTCAGCTCTCAGGAGACGCCTCCAGCTGCCGACTTCACCGAGCCTCAGATAGGCGAGGTGTGAAATATGATCAGCCCCAACACACTCAAGAAGGCGGTCTGTGAGCAGAACTCAGTCCCATTACAGGAGAAGAAGAAGGCACGCAAAAGAAAGACTAACAAGGGTGCGGGCCAGCCGGCACCGAGTACGATCCATGCTCAGGACGGGCCACCTTCACCTGAGGATATCTCGAGGAGGGTGCATGTGGCGGGTAGGCCGATGCTACCGAGAAATATGCTCGATGCTGCAACCGGTGCTATGCGGAGTCTGCATGACAGTGTTCTTTCTTTGGAGAAGCGGCGTCTCGAAGAGAAGGATGTGGCATACCCGGTTTTCGCGGCCAAGGTGCCAGAGGGCAAGGGCTTTGTGGATAACTCCATCGGGGGTACGATCGTCCTGCAGTTTGATGACATCCACGCTATGTTGAACCTTCATCCGCTACACTACACCTTCGTTCGGCTATTTTCGCTGAGTATGGAGATGCGGATCATTCACGACAAGACCCCGGACATCGTGATAGTTGACCCCTTCTACATGCGTGCCAAGATCTTGGGCAGCGCTGGGGACCGGCAAGTCGCGAGTTCTTACCTCGAAGGCGTCATTCTGGCAAACCAAGATAAGCATAACTTCCTCGTGCCTTACTTTCCCGAGTAAGTCCTCCCCTCAACCGCCCCGTAACATATGAATTCTTAGATTTCGATCGTTTTTCTTTTAACATTCCGTGTTTTCTGTAGTGACACACATTGCAAGCTCATCCTCCTAAGCCCCAAATATTCCATGGCCACGTATTTCGACCCGGACCGTCAGTCAAACGTAGACTACACAAATGTCAAGAAGGTTCTTGACGATGTTCTCCCCGGCTATGTCAAATCTGGAGGCACCTTCACCAGGCCTATTCGTAAGTACGGCAAGCACGTGTTATCCCACAATATGATGTTCTGCTGCGTCAAGCAGCCGCCTGGCGGTCAGAAGGGTGCCTACTACGCCATCCATCACATGCGGGCGATCGTACGGGACCATCATCAAATTCTACTACCGAGTAGACTCAAAGATTGGGTCGCGAGCGTGTCGGCAATCCAGGACGCGGACATCAGACAAGAATTCTTTCGCATCCAGTCGGAGTTTGCGGAAATCATCCATCAAGATGTCCTTCGTACCTCGGGGCAGTTCTACCTCAGAAATCAACCGTCCAACAGTGACATCGACACAATCCTACAATTGCAGGCTGACAACGCTCGTTGTTTCATGACTCCCACGATAGACGACGGCTTCATCCACGCTCCGGTCCCTTGAGTCGAGTCGAAAGCAGTGATGCTGTGTCTAGTTCTGAAACATCAATTGGCTCATGTTGTAATTAAACTTTAATGAACTTGTAGTATGTCTCTTTGGTTTCGAGAGTCGTTCAACTTAGATGTAATCGATGCTATTAATGTCTTGCTTTTCTCTTCTGATCGTTCTGTTGCATACTTATATATTGCTTATGTATTGTCTGTGAATTGGTACTAACGTTTCGTTTGGCTACTGCATAGTGATGCCGTGGTATGTCGTGTACAAGGGTAAGGTTCCCGGAGTCTACGACGACTGGGAGGAGTGTCGGAGACAGGTTCACCGATTCAGCGGTAACAGTTACAAAGGGTATGCCACTAGGGCCGAGGCCGAATCTAGATACGCCCGCTATCTAGTGGGAGAGGGGAGGGAGCGTTGGAGGAACCGGATGAATACGAGTTTCATCGTGATGATGCTCATCGTGATGACTGCAGCTCTCTTCTATGTGATGGTAGTTTAGATGATCGATATCGACTTGTAATGTGAAGACAAACTCGCGGTCTCAAGACTTGTAATATAATGTTCTATCTTTGTCCGGTCTTTTCAATTCGGAGACTAATATGATGAATTGTATTCGGAGACTAAAATGATGAATTGTATTCAGAGACTAATCTTCTATTGTATTCGATGAATCTGTTGTTGATGTGTGCTGTCTATATTTTGTCCAATTATACATTTTGTAACCTGTGCAAAAAACAGAAAATAAAAAAATAAAAAAACCTAATATTCATACTAATGGCGCATCACATCATAGTGCGCCATTAGTATGCCAAAGGATACTAATGGCGCATCATTAAACAGTGCGCCATTAGTATGCCGAAGTTACTAATGGCGCATCCCGTTGTCGTGCGCCATTAGTATGCCAAAGCACCT
The DNA here is from genome assembly GCF_002162155.2 of Triticum dicoccoides. Lineage (NCBI taxonomy): Eukaryota > Viridiplantae > Streptophyta > Magnoliopsida > Poales > Poaceae > Triticum > Triticum dicoccoides. The sequence continues at coordinate 534,771,757 of NC_041392.1, forward strand.
GGGTATACATGGCCCCCTGGGAGGCATACTAATGGCGCACTATTGTATATACTAATGGCACATCTGAAGTGCGCCATTAGTATACCAGATACTAATGGCGCACCAGTGGTGCGCCATTAGTAAAATATACTAATGGCGTGCTACTAATGGCGCGCCACTAATGCGCCATTAATGGCCAAATTAGGTGCGCCATTAGTAGGCCTTTTCCTAGTAGTGGAGGGAACGACACAGAGCCGGGGAAGACACGACAGTGGCTGCCTACGCAGTGGAGAGTATGAGGGTTGACTGGTTCGGCTGCTGTCGCCGGAAAATAACAGGAGGTGTGGGTGAGTAGAGGGATAGACGGCCAGGTATGCGAGTATGATGGGGCCGTGAGGCCTGCCCGGCAGCACTACCGGCCATGGGAGGTGGGAGAAGGCGGTTCCGACGGCGCTGGTTTGGGCGGCTGGGGCAGGAAGATCAGAGACTGAAGAAGCACGGTTGCCGTTAGATTGACATCTAACAGTCTGACGCTGGTAGAGTCGATTGTTGACTAAGTTTCTTTTCTGAGAAACCTTGTGTATGCATGAACTTAGTAGGCCCACAAGTCAGCCTCCAAATGTGTGGCAGACAACATAAAGCCCATTTGCTATTTTTTATAATTTGTAGCCCATTTGCTAATTCTTAAGTAATTTATTACAACCCATTTTCTGCCCAGGACCGCGGTCAAAAAGTTCAACCTTATTTTGCATATTTCGGTGGAGTCGGAACTGTTGTAATCCCGAAATGATAAACATTTTTTAAGAACTTATTGATTTGCCAAAAAATCGTTTTGTTTTTGTAAGCAAATAAGACGTGGGACAATTGAGTTGGTTTAAGGGAAAACCAGTGGTAAAAAAATCAGCGCTGGGTGGGAAAAAACAACAAAAATAAGGATGTAAATATGAAAAGGGAATTTTATGTGTTTTAAATATAATGATACATGTATATGAACTAGTAAAACTACAGGTAGAGATTAGAAAACGGATGTAGGACATGAATTTCAACAGGAAAATAGAACTGGCCTATGTGTTTGATTCAGTAAAAAAACTGCCTGCGAATGTTGTAAGACAAAATATAACTAACGCTAGCGGGCCAGAGGCCAGTAGATACCCGTTGGATCTTTGTGCCCCGTTGTCGTGGGCTGGGCCTGTTAAAAACAAAACCAACCCTGGGCAGTCTGCAACCCAGTTGAAACTTGCTCGACCTGAAAAAACAATATACGTGCTCAATAAACGAGAGAATTCTGCAACTACAAACTGATAACTGGGATGCAGCATGGATATTGTTTTTTTATCGTGATAATAAGTGCATGCACTTGTTTCGAAAAATTTGGAGAACTGGGAATTCAAACGGCGCGTGCTTATGCTACCCATCAAATAAAAATCAGGTGCCTGAAAATTCGTTTCGGAAAAAATGATTCAACTTTATATCCACGTCGACCCTCGGCATGATGGTTGGAAGCAAATGCAAGTTCATACCAAAAGATCTTTCACAACAATACCAACTTGCGGACGACAAGGTAGCACAACTACCAATACCAAACTAACTTATAATCTTTTTACACCTGGCCCTAGTGTTCGTCTGGTAGAAAGTCTTGCAGAGGACCAGTGATAACCCACAAGTATAGGGGATCGCAACAGTTTTCGATAAGTAAGTGTGTCAAACCCAACGAGGAGCTAATGGTAGAACAAATATTCCCTCAAGTTCTATCGACCACCGATACAACTCTATGCACGCTTGACGTTCGCTTTACCTAGAACAAGTATGAAACTAGAAGTACTTTGTAGGTGTTGTTGGATAGGTTTGCAAGATAATAGAGAGTACATAAATAAAAAGTAGGGGCTGTTTAGATAAAGAAACAATAAAGTAAATATAGCGAGTGTGGAAAGGTGGTGGTAGGAGTTGCGAAATTGTCCCTAAGCAATTGACTACTTTACTAGACCGATAGCAAGTATTAGGTGGGAGAGGCCACTTCTAGCATGTCATCCCTGACTTGGAATTCTATGCACTTATGATTGGAACTATTAGCAAGCATCCGCAACTATTAATGTTCATTAAGGTAAAACCCAACCATAGCATTAAGATATGTTGGTCCCCCTTCAATCCCGTATGCATCAATTTCTATGCTAGGTTGAAGCTTCTGTCACTCTTGCCCTCCAATACATAGTCCTATCAACATACAACTAACCCTAGGGTGTGATCCACACGCGCAATCATATGATGGGCACCAAAGGACAACAACATAACCACAAGCAAAATAAATCAATCATAGCAATTCATCAACCACCGATAGGACAACGAAAATCTACTCAGACATCATAGGATGGCAACACATCATTGGATAATAATATGAAGCATAAAGCACCATGTTCAAGTAGAGGGTACAACAGGTTGCGGGAGAGTGGACCGCTATAAATAGAGGGGGGAAGGTGATGGAGATGTTGGTGAAGATGGTGGAGGTGTTGGTGTAGATCGCGGTGATGATGATGGCCCCCGGTGGCACTCCGGTGCCACCGGAACCGAGGAGGAGAGAGCCCCCCTCCTTCTTCTTCTTTCTTGACCTCCTCCCTAGATGGGAGAAGGGTTTCCCCTTTGGTCCATGGCGTCCATGGCACGGGAGGGGCGAGAGCCCCTCCGAGATTGGATATGTCTCTCTGTCTCTCTCTGTTTCGGCGTTCTCAGATTCTACCCTTTCACCGTTTCTTATATTCCCGGAGATCCGTAACTCCGATTGGGCTGAAATTTTAACATGATCTCTATCCGGATATTAGCTTTCTTGCAGCGAAAGAAGGGCATCAACCGCCTTACGGGGTGGCCACGAGGGTCAGGGGCGCGCCTGCCTCCCCAGGGCGCGCCCCTTACCTCGTGGGCCCCTCGAGCATCGTCTCGCGTGGATTCTTCTTCCCAAAAATCATATGTATTCCAAAAAAATCTCCATCAGTTTTTATTCCGTTTGGACTCCGTTTGATATGGATATTCTGCGAAACAAAAAACATGCAACAAACAGGAAATGGCACTGGGCACTAGATCAATATGTTAGTCCCAAAAATAGTATAAAAAGTTGCCAAAGTATATGAAAGTTGTAGAATATTGGCATGGAACAATAAAAAATTATAGATACGACGGAGACGTATCAACCAGCTCCGGCCCCTTCTCTTGCTCTAGGTCCCCGAGGTGGTACTGGTGCATCACCGAGTTGGTCCTCTGCTGGTCGAAGTTCTTGTTGGTGTGCAGCACCAGAACCTTTTTTGCTGCCCGTCTGCCGACCGTTGACCATCACCGGCAAGATATTGCCGGTCTTGTGCCACATCGCGTGCATGCCGCACTCCGACTGTATCTTGCGACATGTCCACGTGCCCCTTTTGAACGCCCTAGACTTGCGCTGGAAGAAATGCTTCCTTAGGCCACTCTGTGTGATACCTGCAGTATTGTGGAATACAGGTTTTAGTGTACCTAGTTGGCATTTTCATAACATCTTTGGCATGTTGCAGTCACTTGTTTCACTTTTTATTAACTGTCAAATTGTAATTGCTTCACAAGGTATGTGTCTAAAAAGAAAAATAGAGCTATAAACAAAGGAATATGTTTGTGCAAGTAGACGGCCGATCAGTGTCTTACCTGGAAGTTTCTCAGGTTGGGTGTAGCATATGCCGTGCTCGCTGTTGATGGTTGGTATGAACAAATCGATGACAGACTGAAATCTCGCGCTGTCAGCACTTACTTAGGCCTCAAGGTGCTCGATCAGCTCCTGATCTGTGGGATCGAACTTGACGCCAGTCGGCAGCACCGACCAATCCTTCTTCGACTTGCATCGGTAATTCCAATTATATGGTACTCAATGTATGATCAATCGACTGTTTTAAGTTAATGATGAAAGATTTCGACAGATAAGTGGTACTCCAAATCTGAAGTCCAGAATACCCGAACACGCCGAAGGGATTCTTGTGTTACCTCACGCGCAGCGTGTTGTCACGTCAATTCAATGTGTGGACATGATGAATAATTTGACCGACATATACTAGTACTGCTACTGTACTACTTACTAGTCGTATTTAGTGTCACAATTTATGCATAGGTTTAACTAACTAGTATGCACTTGAAGCCTATATATATATATATATATATATATATATATATATATATATATATATATATATATACACACACACACACACACACACACTATTCTGATTACGGGATGAGAATAATATTCTGATCACAACCTGACCTGCCCCGCTAGTATTACGTTGAACTTCCCTGTGAACTAGGTTGAACTTCCGCCAACATTGCCCGAATGGGGCTTGCGATATACCGTTGGAAAGCTATGGACACCAGTATCATGACCCAACTTTTGGCAAAATGCAAGCGGTTTAAGAGCAGTTTTGAAAACCGTTTTTCTTCACACAAAAAACGTGAATCATATTTTCGATCGCATTTCTAAACCGTTTATCAGAATGAGGCATATAATATGGCGTTGGAAAGCTGCTGCAAAACCGCTCCTTCCACATGTTGGAAGTTTTCTCTAATTCCTTATGGTTAAAGAGTAATTTGAAAAAACGTAAAATTTCGCAAATCGAACACACGAGTTCGTATTTTCGATGCCATTTCTAAACGGCTAATCCAATTGAGGCAAATAATATGGCGTTGGAAAGCTTATGAAAATGCACTACTTTTTCATGTTAAAAGTTTTTTCTAATTTTGAACGGTTTAAAAATAATTTAGAAAATGATACAAGTTCCACCGAGTTTGTATTTTCGATCTAATTTTTTAACCGTACGTCCGAATGTAGAAAATGATATGGCATTGCAAAGCTTGAACAAATGCGATTTTTTTTGTATATATTGTTTCTCCCAATTCCTTACAGTTTTAAGTCCATTTTGAAAATGGCTAAAAACATTTTTTCGCCGTAATTTCTACAAACTTTATCGGAATGAGACAAATAATATGCTGCTGAAAAGCTACGGAAAATGCGAAACTTTTTAATTTTGATGGTTTTGTCTGATTCCTAGCCGTTTTCATGTAATTTCAAAAATGACGAGATCATTCGTTCTGCCTTTATCGCGAAACAAATTCTTCGAAAATGCACCGCGTGAAGAACCTGAACTTCTCTATGCGTCTACCTGAACTTCACTCTGTTTTTCACGTGATTTTTTTGCCCGCAGCTCTCTATCCATTTACCGGAGCACTCACCGGAATTGAGCAAGTGATATACCGGTGGAAAGCTGCTGTAAACACGCAACTTTCCCATGTTGATCGTATTTTCATACTTGCGGCAATTTTAAAAGTTTTTCATATGAAATTCATTCACTATAGTAGTTGAGCTTCCTATTATTTTCTCGTTGAACTTCTGTGTCGTATTTTCGTTTCTAATTTCCATATATATTCGTCAAAGTCACACAAATGATATTCTTTTTGTACAAACCTCTCTCACAATAAATTTTTTAACTTTCTCTGACTGAGGACTTGAACTTATAACAACAAAACTTGTATCCTTTGCTTTTTTATTCTTTTTAATACAAAATGCACACCGTGTAGTACGTGAAATTCTAGCAGTTATCAATCTGAACTACTCTCGGTTACGTGAATATATCGGAGTTTTTTTATGAATTTTTAATCTGATTTTCTTAATCCTTTTTTATGAATTTTGAAGTGCTCTATTTTTAAAATTTTAAATTCTTGTTATTTTATTTTTGAACTTCTTGTTTTCATTCTTTAATAATGAGGAAAATTTGAGTTTTCTATAATCATCAAACTTCTCCATCATTTTAATACGGATTTCCTGGTTTTATTTCTTAATCTTTTTTTATAAAATTTTGAAGCGCTCTATTTTTAAAAGTTGAACTTCTTGTTTTTTATTTTTGAACTTCTTGTTTCCATACTTTAATAACGAGAAAAATCTGAGTTTTCTATAATCGTCGAATTTCTCCATCTTTTTAATATGGACTTCCTGGTTTTATTTCTTTAATCTTTTTTATGAAATTTTGAACCGCTCTATTTTTAAAAGTTGAACTTCTTGTTATTTTGTTTTTTGAACTTCTTGTTTTCATTCTTTAATAACGAGGAAAAATTTGAGTTTTCTATAATCGTCGAACTTCCCGCAGTTTTCACTTTGAACTTCTACCATGTATTTTTGTTCTAATTTCTCACCCGTTCATCGGAGTTGCACAAATGATAAATAGTGCCGGTTACCTCTCTCACAAGAAGTTTTTGAACTTTCCCGTGCTGAGCACCTGAACTTCTAGCAGCGAAAGTTTTATACTTTAACTTTTTTTCTCATATGAAAACACACACCATGCAGCACGTGAACTTCTGGCCATTTTCAATTTAAACTTCTCTGTAAAAAAAGTTGTCCTTAACTCCCAAAGCACTCGTCAAACTTGAGCAAATGATAGCATTGGAAAGCATTTTCTAACAAATCATGACTAGTTAAGAGCATATTTCGAACATGCTAGGACTTGTTTTGAATGATATACACAAAACATTCAAATTATATTATGGTAATAATGCGCATGATATACCGTTGGAAAGATTATGTTTGAGAAGCAAATTTTTTCATCAAATTTTTTCAAATTCGTCGCCATTTATGGGTAGTTTCCAAAATGCCAAAAATAGCATCAATTGTTTTACCTTGTAAATTCTATGTTTTTATAAACCCCGGACTTCTCTCTTATTTTAATTTGAACTTCTTAGTTTTATTTCTAGAAAATTAATTTTTGTAAGTAAACATTGAACAACTTTTTTCATGAATTGAATTAAATACATTTTTTAGAAACAAGAAGAATTTGAGTTTTCTGCATACATCGAGTTGCTCCATTATTTTAGTAAAAAAGGCAAGGTCCAAATATGGGCACATCCATGTTTACAAACCATTTAAACTGCTCGATTTTTTTATATTTGACCTTCTTGGTTTTGGAATAAACATTTTGAACTTCTATGTTATTTAAATTTGAACTTCTCCAATTTTTTAGTAAAATGTAGCAACACCATATTTTATAAACTTTTCGAACTGCTCCGTTTTTAGTTTTTGAACTTCTTGGTTTATTCTATAGTAATGAGGAAAATTATAGGTTTGTAATAAGCATTGAACCGCCCTATTATTTAAGTTTGAACTTCAAGGTATTTTTTTGAAATGGTTAAACTTATAAAACAAAATTATGTTTTTCCACCTTTCTATGAACTTACTATGTTATATCTTATGTAGTTTTGTTTTTTTGTCTCGCGACATTTTTAGGCATTTTTTGCTGTCGGTGAAATGGACTTTCATTGATGAATTTCTTCAGTATGTGGTAGACCTGAACTTATGAATTTCTGAAACATGAACTTCGCATGGTATTATAATTCAAGAAAATTACACGCAACAATACACATACAGTTCGTGTGATACATGAATTTACACAAATACTAATGCACATTTCTGAAAAGAGCATTCTGATGTGAATCAATGAAGGTATGCATTAAAAAGAAACACATATACATTGCACACTTGACCTTCTGCAACACAACATCTTGACCTTCTCAAAAACGAATTTTGAAAGCCAAAATAAATCATGCATTAGTACAAGTACAAGCACAATTTTTTTAATATTAAAACAATAAAACCAAATTAGATGTTTTAGAAACATCGCAGTTTTGTACTTTTAACTACTCTTTTAATTAATGAACATCCAATTTTTAAGGTGAGTTCCTTTTTTCATATAGACTTAGTAGAGTGGCTTCTTTTTATTTCATGTGCACTTGCTCTATCTTTTGGAGGCTCAACTGCTGGCTATTGTAATTGCCCAGCACGATATTGTATAATGTTCTATAGTTACTACAATTTTCAACTTGGAGTCACATTGAAATGCACAATCATGTAAAAACGACAGGATGTTTGATGCATTTATAGTTGTATAATGTACGTCAATCATGTAGCAATGCATCAAACTTCAACGTGGAGTCACATTGGACTGAACAATCTACATTTTGTGGCGACTTAAAATCAAAATTGATATATTTCACAGTGACCATGTCGTCCCTGCCAAAGACATATTATTTTTCAATTGAAGACCAAAACTCAAAAACAATGGAGGAACTAGAGAGGGGATGGAAGGACGAGCCACACGCTGCCTTTTCCGGTCCAGCTGGGCAATCGGCGTCGTTACATGAGGCCCGAGAGAAGAGCTCTGGTATATGAGGAAGATGTGAAGATGTATGAAGGCACTAGATTTCCTGCCGATGCACAGGTGACGACAGACCGAGTGCTCGCAACCTACCCAGGGCGCCACCGCGACCTGCCCAGGGCGGTGACGCACCTCGGATGACGCTGGATCTAGGGAAGGGCGTGAAGGTGTGTGGCAGCGGCACACGAGAATCAATGAATGATGCGAGAACAGAAGAATAAATACTCCATTTTTTGAGATAAACTGGGAAGAAAACCAACCTGTGAAACTGAAACCAATGAACACCAGTTTTTTTACCTACATATACAGTTGAACTTCAGACATCAAAATCACTTAGTGAACAATACAGAACTGGACAGGGGAAAGAATCGGCGATTGATATGGATACAGTTTTAGGATAGTGGGAAGGAACCAAATTCACACATCAAAATCTTTGTCTTTTTCAATGTACCAGACTCTCGTCTTTGTCCCTTCATATTGTTAAGTAGATTGTCATCTCCCTTAATTAAGTTATTAATCCAAAAAATACCGCACTGATGCGAGAAGAGCCATGACGGCGGCCCTCAGATTCAGGTTGCCGGTCAGCATAGTTGTCGTCATAGCCGCCCATTACCAAGACAAATGCACCGCAACGACGCCGTCGACCGTCGGGGCTGCAGCGATACATCACTGCCTTGTAGTTGTTGTCTGATAAATTCAGAGAAGTAAATTAGTAATCCATCAGTGCCCGGCTTCGAAGATCAAAGTAATAAAGAAAGTTCTTGCTTCAAATCATGCATCGCACACATATTCCACCACCGCTACTTAAAAACTAGTTTCTCTTTGATGCTTGAGTCACGTGCTTCATGAACGTGCAATAATTACAGTTTCTTCATGATATTGTGCTCTAGTCCTTCAGATAATCTTCAAGGCAGGCGAGCTCCCGGCCTCTGCTGTGCTGACACCCTTGTGTGCTGGCTTCTCCATGCTGGTCATGTAGGGAGTTTGAGAATCACAGTCATGTTAAGTGGACGACAGATTTAGCAGCTACATCATCAGTAGCAACTGAACTGCAGAGTGCAGAGGAGCCGAACGTAAGTAGTATGAGATCCCAAACCTGGTCGCCAAGGAGAAGGTGACGAGCGTGACGGAGGACGCAGGCAGCGGGCGACCATGGCATCGGTCAGTGGCTGTGCGCAGGGACGCCGGCTTGTGATGGGTCAGCTCGTGGTGTCAAAGCAACAACAGGTGACGATGGCGAGGAAGGAGAGGAAGCTGCAGGGGAGGAATGGATGGGTGCTCAGGCCGCGGCCGTGGTCGATCTCGCCGGCCATGGGTCGATCTGCGTGCCGGGAGGCAGTGGTAACTGCATCCACGCGGCGATGCGCGGGAGCTCCACTCGCCGGAGAGATGCGTGGCTGGGGGTGAGGCACATCGCCGACACAGGGGACGTCGGGGCCGAGAGGAAGAAGGGATGGGGGAAGTTCAGGTGGAGGCGGGCGCGGAGGAAGCTGGAGGGAGCTGTGCACGGGGGCTAGCAGTGGGAGGGGGAGGTGATGCAGGTGGAACCGCCGGAGGCGATGGCGCCCAGCGGAAGGGAGAAGGTCATGGTGGCAAGTGGAGGAAGGTCGCAGTGGAAGGTCGAGGAAGCTCGCGCGGTGGCAGGATCCTGACGTCTTGCGACATGGGTTGGTGGCTGTCACGCAGCCGCAGGATCCCGACGAGTGGAGGTTGGTTGGTGGCGGTTGCGGTGGCGCTGCCACATGGGGTCATGCGTGTGGCCAAAATCCGGGGTTGGAGTGGGGCGGCGCGGCGGCCAGATCCGCATTTTGTTCTACGGTTTCGGCTCACAAAAAATTTAAAATAAAATAAAATAAGCCAATGGCTTCCATATTCTAGCAATATGTCATGGTTCAAACATCATGCAACAATGAGAGGAAAACAGCTATGACAACGCCTACTCATATTCTACCATAGCACTTACTAATATTGATATCATGTCAACTCTAAGCAATAACATGTGTTGTTATAAAAATCTTGTAAACGAGAGTAACATATAGCAATCATGATGTTATGCTCATAATATGTATTCTAACAATCATTAGATGCCAATTGTTCTGATATCAACTCTAACAATAACATGTGTGGTCATAAAAATCTAGGAAATGAGAGGAACATATAGCAATGATGTGGTTATAGACATGCTATGCATTCTAAATTTGTAACAAATGAACAGACAGTCGTATTCATAAGGTAAAGATGAGATGAGATAGAACAATTACACGATGATAGATTCCACCAGTATAGGCAGCCAATCTGTGCGTCGACCGCGTAGACGATGCCATCGTGCACTATAGCATCAGACAGAAATGTTTCCTCAACAGGATTGATGATGAGCCATAACCATGTATGGCGACCGAATTCCAGATAGACTAATCCCATGTTGAACAAGGCAATGAGCTTGTAATCCATGTAGTCTTCTCATGGTGTGGGCACCTCGCAGATTACAACTTTCTGCAAACAGAGGTCGAGCCAAAAGCTTGACGCCTCTCGTGCGTAGTAGGCATGATTGTCCGGCGGGCCACGAGGCTCGATGGCGGCGGTATCCAACGATGGAAGGGTGATCTCTCGCTGGGTGTAGATATCCACGAGACGCCATGGACTACCAGTGTGGTGGATGAGGACGGTCCGGTTGGCCTTCATGCCCGCCCAGTAGTGGCCGCGCATGAAGGAAAGGTGGACGGGTAGTGGTAGCATGTCGAGGGGCACCACATCAATCTCCGTAGGATCGTCAAGTTGGTGTCTGGGCCACCTGCGAGGATCGGGCATCAGCAAGCAGGGTATCTTGAAAAGAGCCGGCCGGTTGCAGACGAGTAGACGGTACAAAGACACCGAGCATGCGGCCAGACGGACGGTGCTGAGTAGGTCCATACGACTACAGATCTGCTCCAAGAGAACATCGGGGAGGGAATTCGAATCGCGGCTCTACGTGTCAGTCGGTTCTGCCATTGGGGTTCTTGGTGCCTGCGAGCCAGTGGGGAAGTGGATTCGGGCGGGCGAGCGAAGAAGCTTCTCCTCGTGTGGTCGAGCAGTGAGCGGGGGGATATGGTACGTGCGAGCTACCAAGGAAGATGGCGCGGGCGGGCGAGCAGTGAGCGGGGGTAAATGGTGTGCGGCCGACGATGGGGAAGATATGAGGAAGAAGAAGAGAGGAGGAGGAAGAAGAGATGGCAGTACTGGGTAAGGCTGATTTAGTAACACCAACACGCTGGTTCAGCTTATTAATTACGTGTCCCATCTGCTGCAGCGTGTATTGTCACTTCACTGCGAAGACTAGTTGAATAGTTCTCTCTGACCGAGATGGGGAATAATGGATCGCGAGGACTTCCTTTCTACAGTATCCCTATGCCTCTACGCTCACTTCACTCATTTTGCTCCATACCTAGTCACTTGTTGAAATCTGTAGAAAGACAAATACTCCGTATTTGGGAACAGAGGGAGGCTTTTACTCCGTACTATTTGGGAACAGAGGGAGTATCACCATATGGATGGAACAGAGGAAGCTTAAAATATGAACATGTCAATGGGAGGGAGTAAGCCCCATGCATGCATGCATGCAACATGCAACACTCACACGTACACATGGACGCACGCAACACTCACGCACCCATGCGGCACACAACAGACGACGCAACACACACGCTCACGCTCAAGTGCTCAACCTACTCCCTACGTCCGTGAAAGACTGTACATTTAGAGATTTACACATTGCCCAGGGCGTAATTAACGCGCAAAAGTAGCAGACTTATATGTGCATGCGACCATTGAGATAAGAAGATTAAATGAAGGCCGTTGCATGCTGTAATTAAGGATAGACATGTAGCCTATACCTACAGCACAAGTTGGTGCATTAGTCAATCAATATCGATTTAGATTAAAGGCTAAATGCATTGGAAGTGTAGATGTACATCATGTACTACACTCTTTGTTTTATAGTCGATGTACACTCTTTGTTGGAAGACCGAGGGAGGACACGTGCATGCACTCACATACACAGCCAGGGTGGTTCGCGCGCAAGGGTTGGACTCGTGTCGCGCCTGCGTAAAGTTTTGTTTAACTGATTTCTTTGCTCTGCCAACTGACAGGTGGGACCCAGAAACCAGGTGACAATTTAACCAGTCAACAAAGTGCCACGTCGACTATGTGGCCGGTCAGTAGGGTGCAATATGGTGCTCTACGTTGAGCTAGTGATCGTATAATTGCCGCAAAACTATATATAGTGACCGTAAAGAGCGTATTGTTACATACGTTGACCGCCAGTGTAATTTTATCGTTTCAAATTAAGCCATATTAATCGGAAAGGACGCAGTATGGACTACTAGTACTAGTACTAGTACTGCTTTGATGTGTCACATCAACTCGCCGAAGGAGGAGAAGCTTGCTTACTACGCCTCACCCTCGCCCACGCGTGTTGTGGTTCGCAGGACGAGGAGAGAGTTTTGACTACAACGCCCTCTCCCTCTCCCTCGCCCTCGCCCTCGCGGTGGACGTGCAGCAGTTCAATCGGTGTCAGATTGCCAGAAGCATATTGTATTGTAGTATCATCATTGTTAGACCTTTCGAAGAGGCGAAGAGCCAAATGCAAGGTTCACACGAGTACGAACTGTTGAACCTCCCGAAGAGGCAAAGAGCCAAGCTCAAGGTTTTATAGGAGTTGTCGTCCTAGTAGGAGTGTACTACAACTATAGCGAACGATGCTACTGTATGATGTCGTCATGTCACGTATATCCAAAGCTGTGCCACCTTTTTTTTTCAAAGAGCATGTTGGAGCACGTGCAATAACCATACAAGTTGCACATACACATAACACATTTATTAGTAATAATTTCTAAAGGACAAATGCCAGTATGCCACACAAGTTCATCTCCAATTCATGTGATAAATTTGTGCACGACTAGTCTACATATATTCAGAGCGCTACCTTTCACAATCACCGTACTCCACTTACACGTTATAGATGGGCTACATGTCCTCCTCCAGGTTCCAGTCCCAGGTGTTCTTCATGGATGTCACAATCCATAGTGGTGGACAACGGGAATCATTGTCGCAACTTTCTAGTCCAGTTCCACACGATGGAGACTCATCCAAGCTGAAGTGGCATAAATGAGGGATAGCTTCTCCCAGCATGTCGTTCATCCGGCGGTGCGCACTGAAGACACAACCATGCTTCATGAACAGCAGGCCTTCCATGTCGTGCACGAAAGGTGGCATCCGCTTCACAATGGGGTAGCTGTCCTCGATGAAAAGCGAGTACTCTCCAAGAGTTTTCCTCGGCACCCACGTAGCATCACGGGGGTCGAACTTGGCGCCGTTCATCTGGTACACACGGCATCCCAGATCTGGACACATGGTGACGTACATAGTCAAGGTCCATGCATAATAATGTTGTGCTCAAATATGGCGGTCAGTAATACTGTGCAGCAAATAGTACTACTCCCGTATAGATGAAGTAAAATAACCGACTTATTATATATAGCCACTCTTGGCTACATGGATGAGATAGTAAGACATGGAAAAACAAAAATGGTGGCAGCTAGTGTGTTCAAGTCTTCAAGGGCCTAGCTAGCTATACACGTCCTCCAAGGTAAAAAGTACTCCTACTAGTACTACAAAGTATACTACTAGTAGAACAATGAAAGAGAAGGCGAGAGGGTTAAAAATGGAATAACTGGGTAGATGGTGACGGTCCGATCGTGGTAGATTGTGTGACCATGTTGCACATCAGTGGTACCATGGGTAACGACTGCTAAGATAGTTGATCCCAATATGCCAAAGTCAGCTACAAGGTTCCAGGTTAGACCGAATCGTGGATGCAAATGCACATCCAGGATCGGTGATCTTATTTTGATCGGAGGATGACTGGTCCCTGCAAAATAATGGAGTACCGTTAGGGATGCAAATGATGGTTTGTGCATTCCGTTTGTAATCTCCCGTACCGTAGGATGGCAACCAGATGAAACAAGTCCCCTGGTTTGTCACCGTGAAGATGCGGACTAGATGGCGCACGGCGTCTTCAAACGTGTAGGGGTACAAATCTGCCGCCGCCAACATGCGCCAGCCTCTGCTGTTACTGCCTCTTGCATTGCTGGCAATCCTTATGTCGAACACCGCGATGAGATAGTAATCTTCGTAACCGCGTCGCTTTTTCGGCGGGTCCGCAATTTCTATCTTCTTCAATCTCATGTAGGCATCATCATACGTATTCAAGCCCAGCCAGTCCGGAAGGCCGATCACAATGGTGGAGAAGGGGTCTACCGGAACGGCCGCACTGCTGTGGATGTTGTGCAAAATGATGGTGGTATCCGGCCGGAGGTATGCAAGCCAATCTTCGTTGGCACCGACCCAGACCTATATATAAGACGGTGGGCAGTGGAGAAATTACAGGATGGAAATGGAATAACTAAGTACTACATGATCAAACTCCATTACTGACCTGCTCATCGGACAAAATCCGACTACCTCTCAATGTCGGCAACTCTAGCGGAGTCAACGTGCAACCATGGCCAGGGAGCGGTGGACTGTTTGAAGGATTGTCCCATAGAAGAACCTTCTCCTCGAGGACACATGGAAGACCAACAAGCATGGACTTTTCCCAAGCCTGTTTAGGCAGCGTCTTGAAAAAGTTGGTGCAGGAAGCACCGAGTCTTGCGGCGGTGAGGACGTCAGAGCGGCGTGCGATTTCTCCAAGAGGATCATCGTCCAAGGTCTCCCAGCCCCGACGAGGAGGGGAACCGCCTGGCGAATCCATGGGAGCAGCGACGAACTGCCTTCTCTTCGGGGGGAGGGGAACTGGCGAGGAGGAGATAAGAGTGTACTAACCGCAGGGCCTCGTCCCTTCCAACTGTAGATTGTTCCTCAATGAAGGAGTGAGTCTATTATTTACTACTAGTACTAACATTATGGAACGTTATGGGATTGCATTATACTATAAATAATAGCACTAGTAAGAAATTTTTGGCACTAGGTAGTAGTTTTTGGCGTGGATTAAGAAATTTTGGGTATGTTTTTGCCATTTTTTGTACATGCCAACTAGTGTCAAAAAACGTCTTACATTATGTGAGGAGGAGTACGTACTCGTACTGTAGCAGTACTAGTACTACTTTTCTCAACTAGTAGTGCGACGTACTATAGTTCTAGTCTAGTCTAGTATAGTGCACCAGTTTTGAACTCTTGAATCTCAGGGCCAAGGAGCTACAGTTGGAAGCGGAGGGTACTACTGTTCTCTAGAACCATCGCTGTACTATCAATGTAGGTAAGTACACCTGCGTAGTGGCCTAGTGGTTACTCTCGGTGCTCTATTCAGCCGCTCCTCTCACATAGCTGGCCTACTCAGCCGCTCCTCTCACGCACACACTAGCAGCATGTTTATCAGCGACGGTTACTGCGGGGGTAGAACATTTGAGTTATTTGATACAGTGAGACTAGGCTTTTTGCTTCCATTTGTGGAGGTGTAATGGATCTCGTCGAACTTTGTTAGTAGTTCCTTCTTTATGAATGAGATGAAGCAAAGCTTTTGCCTCCGTTTCAAAAAAACACGTCAAGAGGAATTTCTTTTATAGTAGAGCCGATAATGGAGTGAAGTCCATGTGTGCAACGCCACAAGCTACAGAGTAGTAGTAGGGCACTTTACGTACAGAGCCATATTGCACAGTTCCCAATGCCCCACCAGACTTTTCCGGCTCATCGGGCTTAATTGGGAGGCGCTAGTTTAAATATGCTACTAGCTGATGAGGAAGCTTCAAGTGAGGTGCGGCTAGGGCGAGCACGCGAGCCACGGGATGCTGGGAAGGAAAACCCGTTCACGTGGCTAGGCTGTCCAGTCCACCCAGATTATGGGGCCACACGTCCATTTGACTTCAAAACACAAACTACCCATGTAAAATATTGGCTGCAGCGAAGTGTAGTAGTACTATTTTTAAAAAGGCCGCCGTGCGTTCGGTCAGGATAGAACCCACAAAACAAGGTATACACTCCCGCGACCACTAGTAGTACTCGTTGGAGTACAACGCAACCTAGAATTCCCTTTTGTCGCTAGTAGTACGTACATTGTTCCTTACAAGAAACCCCTAAGAGCATGGTTAATAGTATAGCCACCTGCTGGCTATAAGCCAGTGCCATGTCATCTACAGCCCATCTTATAGCCAACATGTACAATAATAGATCAAAAGAGTGTACTACTTTTTTATTATGTGGCCCACTTCTCATTCTCACAAAGTGCCTAGGGGCACGTGCTAGAGCTTGCTCTTCACGAAGAGCCCGCTTACCTTCTCTCTCCTCTTCTCTTTCCTCCAACTAAGCAGAAATATACTAGTTTATTTCTTATAGCCCGCTGACTCAGCTCTATTGTACTTGCTCTAATAATGCAAGAAACCACTAAAATGCCAAGAAACTACTACCACTTGCATACGTGGCAGACTTAAGATAAGACTACCTTATAAAACATTGTACATGCTCTTACCAACAAAAATCCTCGAGTGACCTCCTACATCTGGCCTGTCCACCTAGTGATCCTCGGCCATGGGACGCAGCTACCGCCGCCGGCAGAAGGCGAGGTCAAAACCACCGGCGGTGCGGAGCCCATGTTGCGGCAGCCCGGATGCCAGCTCCATCCAGCGCTCGCGGCCGCTAGCTAGACAAGATAGCTCCGTCCAGATGCTTGTCTACAAGGTTTGCTAGCTAGATTGGCAGGGCGGTGCGGCGGCAGGCTCGCGTGCGCTGCGCTAAGGCTAGCCATCTGGCTCGCGAAGGCCAGCGCGGTGGCTTGCTCGGTCGTGAATCATGCTCGGGCCAGCCTGCCAACCCGTGCGGAGGCCAGCGCGGTGTCCGGCCCATCCGGCGGAGCGGCGGCCAACTCGTTCATCACCGGCGCCACCGATGAACACGCATCAGTACTGTTTGAAGTAATGTCCAGGAAAAATAATGATTTGAGGGGGAATAATAGGATAGAAGGCCAGATGTGGGTCCCTCATGTCAACGGTCGAACAAAATGTGTTGGTTTAAGCTACCTCATCAGCACGGACTAGTGGGCCAACCCTGTAACAAATGGGTTTAAACGAACCCAATCGGTACGAGTACTAGGTAGTTTTTGGCGTGGATTAAGAAATTTTGGGTATGTTTTTGTTATTTTTTGTACAATAGTTTCTTCCTAGGGCTGGTTGAAAGTGGTAGTTTTTTGTTAAATACTCTACATATTGTAAGTAGGAGTGAAAGTTAAGCTTTGGAAGCCAATAAGCAAGGCTAGTTACATAGTGCATATGTGTACATGATTGAAAGTAAATATCAACCATGAGTGACTAATATCTTGATGGAAAACTCAAAACTATGGAATACTAGGAAAAAAATGCATGGTTGGAAATACTAGCAATGTTCATGTCCATTGCAATGAATCATAATTAGAATAATACTTATTCACAAACTTGGTACAAAACACTCTAATTTTGATATACATATGTCACTAGAGATATATTATGTTTCAATTAGAATATATTCCTTCGGCTGTTTTGGTGAGGTCAGGGAGGGATGTGGTTGGTTTCAAGATACTAATTATGGGTTTTTCTGCAAATTGGTAGACAAGTGGGATGTTGGTGAGAAAAGGCGACAACTTACCTCGCAATTGTTAGATGTAGATCTAATGGTCAGAAACCACGGATGGCAGACACACCAGCATCACCAACTTAATCTTGTGTAGGAGTACTAGCAAGATCCGTGCATTGCACGGAACAGCAAGATGCATTTTTTTATAAAACACTTGTTGTGATTGACCCTTCCGGGAGTAATCCCATGTGTAAAAACTAATGATATCTCGAGAAATATGAGATAAGGTGAAGAGGAGTGGGGTGTGGTGGTGGTTGGTGGTCGGACTGAGCGGAGGCATGGGGATTGACGACGCCGGCAGCGGCTACCAGGCCATTTTGTTCCAGAGGCTTCCTTTCTTAATTCATCAACAATGAGGTTTGTTGGAGATAAGGATGAACGAGGGAAGGCCTTGTTTGCAAATGTGGAGAGGGGTGCGGGTATCTTTTAGTTTAATTTCCATCCGTCAGATATAGATCGGACGGTCTAGATTGTAAGATGGCACACGTACCATCATCACCAACTCGGTTTTTTACAAGAGAAGAAATATAAGTATGGAGATACAAACGTATTATCGATACTTGCTTCCGTAAACTAGTATCTACATTCTATTCAATGCCTCGGCATGTGGGGCCTTAGCACAATGACTTCTCGACTGTGTAAAACAAAGATTTTCCCGTCGCCAACAAGGAGGGGGTGACGGCGGCGCACTTTTTGGCTTGCTCTAGTCCTAGTAGTCATACTAGGTGGTCTAAGCACATGTAGATTTATTCTTTTTCACGTCTCGTGTTCGCTGTACTGCCATGACTATTGATGAATAGATGGTAAGTTATTCACGGGGAAACCCTTGTTGAGCGTGTTTGCGAGAGAGAGAGAGAGAGAGAGAGAGAGTGATATGTTAGGGACTGAGGCAATGATAACAGATTCTTTGTGTCTATGTGTGTGGAGGATAGAGAGAGACATGTACATGGGGCTTCGTGTTGTGTAACGTGGAGACACGTATACATAATTAGAGAGTGAGTGTGTGAGATACACATGCGGACATGAGGAGAGATGAGGATCCAGATAAATGGGTGTTTGTGCGTGTTTGTGTGTGTGCACGCGTTTGTGTGTGAGAGGGAGAGAGTGTATGTGGAGTAGAGAGACCACTGATGATGTAAACCTAGTATAAGGGAAGGGGGAATGGTGTGACATGTGTAGTAGCGAGATAGCACGGGTGCGGGCGGGGGGAGGAGACTATTTGGAAGAGACATCAAGTGTGTGTGTGGGAGAGGGGTGTGAGAGCGAGAGAAAGAGAGAGCTAGCAATGGAGAGAGAGAGAGAGGAAGAGAGGGGGCGAGAGGGGTCGTTTGTGTCCATAAATGGCATATAGATAGGGAGACAATGTTGATGTTGTCCGAAATTGGCCTATGAACGGAGACGCAAGGGAAGCGAGTCATCGTGTGTGTGATAGGGACTTCATGAGAGATCTAGAATATATGGTGTAGAGAACAATGTGCGAAATTGAGAATGATTATACATTAGTGAGCTATGCAAAGAGTCACGACATATATGTATACATGGAAGGAGCTGGGGCGGCTCCGCATGTGGAAGTGGTAGAAAGAGGAGAGTGGTGCACAAGGAGACAAAGTGTGTTTGTTTGCAGTGGGGGTGGTGTGTGAGGTGAGTGCGTGAGAACCACATAACTAGGGAGATAGACGTTTGGGGGCGACGTTTTGTGTGTATGGGAAATATACACTCTACATAGTGCGTGTGCTTGGGTAAGAGAGATAGCGGGAGACCTAGAGAGTGAGGGAAGAGATGTGTGCATGCCCGACAGACAAAGTGATATAGACCTATGTTGGGGTCCGGACTTTACAAGAGAGAGGGGTGTTAATGTGCTCGTGTGTTAGTGTTTGGGGGAGAGAACAACTTCTCTATGTGTTTGTGTGTGTGGTGGTGGGGGGGGGGGTTGACTTCAGATAAAGAGTGAGGTGTCTATATTTGAGGGACTTTAGCATAATTGAGATATTGTGCACTCATGGTTGATCAATTTGTTTCACGGTTTGGATTATGAGATAACGATACTTTTGAACATGCGTGATATACCTTGATGTACCAGAATTACAAACCTAAGATTGGAATTTTGGAATTCGACTCCATCATTAGCTTTTGTAATTCATTTAAATGGAGGTACATATTTTAAGCCGGGATTTCGTGATTTCAAATTCATATATCAAACCTAGAGATATACACATACACGCATGTTCAAACTTTATAATCATCCACTTTATTCATACACATACACCTTTTTGCTTTTGTCATCATATTTAGGATAAACACATTTGGAGTTTCATTTGAATTGGACCGTATGATGGTATTTGCTTGTAGTAGCTCAATGATCCATATTTGAATTGAATGGACAATCTAAGTTTCGAGTTGGAGACATTGATTTTCAAAACTTGCACATTTTTTTATGTGCAAAAAAAAAACAAATTGTCGGCCAAGATATCATAGTCGGCCGTACGAGAGCAGAATACTTATAATTTTAGGCGCCAAAAGCTTTCAAACTTCCCGCTCACATCAAAATATCACGCACCCGAAAGTTTAGCCCTGCGATATGTAACATCCCAAATTTTCAATTTGGAATGTTATACACTAGATCATCATTGTATATCATATTTTATTGCATTTAGGTTGATCCTAGAAATTTTACGCAACTCAAGGACCCTCGGAGAGAGTTGGGAATTTCGTTATTTTCATGTTTCAGTTTTCTCAAATTTTGAAAATAGGATCATTTGATTTTATATATTTTATCTTCAATTATTTCTATTATCAAAATATGAGAGAGGGAATAAAATGACTTTCCCAAAATAAAGAAATATTGAGGATTTAATTAAAAAATCAAATAAGATTTTATTTTGGATTTATTTGCTATTTTATTTGAATTTAGGAAAATGTGCGTTTTTCAAAATTGCATTTAGGCCCCAAATAAATGTTCATCCTGTGCGGCTTGATTTTAGAAGCAAGGGAAAATTTATTTCGGGATTTTTGGAGTCCGTTTAGTATTCCTTTTGTTTTTTTCTGACCGTAAATATTTAAAAAAAAAGTCGAACCAACCTAACCGGGCCGTGTCCGACCAGGACACCTGGCCCGGCCGGCCTTTTATAGCCGCGAGGGCCCGAGCGGAGCCGCAGCCCCAGCCAAAACCCTAGCCGCCCGGAGCGCCGGCGCCTCGATCCGTGCGCCACCACCTCTTGCCGACGCCTCCACCGCCGCCGCATCGGAGCCGCGCTGCCCCGCCGTCGTTCACCGGAGCCGCTCGAGGTAGCCGCCGTTGCCTTGGTTTTCGCGAAGAAAACCAATCGTTTTTTTTCCGAAAACCAAGATCCGTTTTTTTTATTTTCTCCGGTTCGGTTTATTTAGCGAGCGTTCACTCGTTCGTTCGTTTTAACGAACGCGTTCATCGTTTAGATCCAGATAACGAACGTTCGTTCGTTAATCTGTTCGTCGTTTTTCTTTTTCTCGGTTTAAATCCGTGATTTTTCTGATCGCGATTCCTGATCCCATTTTCGTTCTAGTATAACTTATCGCTCGTTTATCGGAATCAGGCGATTCAAGCGCCTAGAGTTTCGTCTCGAAACCCTCTTTCCATTTAACCAACTCAAACAAGTCTTTGCCTCTGTAAAATTTGACCTAGATCCAGAATAGTAAACAAAGCTTGTTTCTTTTGCCATTTGTCTTTCGTTGTTTCGTTCGATTTGGTTCTATTTCCCAACCGGAGTTCTTAAGTTGAACTTTCTGGTTAGATCTCTTATTTGAGTTTTACCTGTGCATTAGTTGAGTTCTTATTGTATGCTTGTTTGTTGCGATAGAGTACCCGGAGTGCGCCGCCTACTACTTCGAATCGCTTGGTTTTGCGGATCATCAGCAAGGCAAGTAACACTTTGATCATACCTCCTACTACCCAGTTTTATTGCATTAGATTAATCCTCACACATTGCATGATTAGGATCTAATTAAATTGTGGGCTTGTGGAGTAGATGAGGTAGTACCTATCACCTGTTTTATTATCAAACCTTTGGGAGTTACTTATACGTTTGCTTATTATGCCATGCTATGCTAGTAGACGTGGATTGGCTGAGTGAAATCCATGACAGATGTGAGTTTGTTAAATTAACAATTTATCTAAGGTGGCAACTTAAATACACATCTGGGTGGATTGAGGCACCTGGGTATTCCAGCGATTGCCTGTTTTTCTTTTGGACCGCCACCCAGGCTCAAAGGGATCATAAGATTATTCATGCTAGAAACTTCCGTGTGCAGCCACAAGCTACTATGGGCTCTAGCATTATTGATTAAGTTGTGTGAACCCTTACAGTGGTAGACTAGAAGATGTAGGGAAAAGTAGGGGTAACGGTCTACCCGTTTGTAAGGTGCTAGCGCTTCTGAAAGACTATGTATCGGTCATCCGTTTCTCAAACACCGTGTAGTGCGAGGATCCCAACGGAGGAGATCGAGTCTTGTGGGGAAAAGTGTGCAAACCTCTGTAGAGTGTATAAACTAATCATGGTTAGCTGTGTCCCCGGTTATGGACATCTTGAGTATCTAGTACTTGGATTATCACGTGAATCTCATCATGTTACTCTAAATAATTTTTTTGGGTTTTAATGATGATGCTTAATTGGGATTGAGAGGGTGTCTACACTCTCAATGTTTAACAACCACCATGATAGTTAAATAAAATTTATTCCTTTGCAGTAGGGAAAAATTGGCTTTACGCAAAACTGTAACCATAGAGCTTTCCACCAGCCAAATATGCATGTAGTATAGTCTTATTCTTTCATTGCTCTCTATGTGTTAAATTGCCAGCATATTCCATGTGCTGACCCGTTTCAGGCTGCAACGTTCATGTTGTAGATTTTTCAGACGATGAGTAAGGTGCTTTTAGGTCGTGGTTCTATACTCAGTGATGCTGTTGGAGTTGATGGACTCACTCATCTTCCAAGCCTTACGTTGTTATCATTATTAGATGGCCTTAAGCCATATTTATTGTAATAAGTTCTCTTTTGAGACAGTCGGTGTAATAAGTGTGTGATTGCTACTCTGTTATAAATCCTTCAAGTATTGTGTGGTGTCAGCATTACTGATCCAGGGATGACACCTGAGCATAGAGATTTGGACCGTTTGAGGTCTGGTCGCTACAAGATGGTATCAGAGCACATGCTGACTGTAGGACACGACCACTAATCTAAAGCCCTAGATCACTACTCACTCTTATCATTCTGACTCCTCATCTTTTCTACTCCTTTAGGATGGCGGATGCAAGGAACAAGTTCACGCAACCGGATGAAGATACACCCTTCGGACGTCACTTGAAGGAAGTCATTAGATATCTGAACATAGGAGTACCAAGCTTCACCGGAACCTACAACACCACTTTACCTGAAGAGGAGCGCTGGATGATTCAAGTTCAAGTTCCAGGAAGGACGTTCATGCCAGTCACTGAGCCCATAGAGTTTTCCTTTGATGCACCAACCTGGAGTCTAGGAAAGAGCATGGAAGCTCACATCGCCATGGGACGCATTGGAGAAGTTTACCCCAATGATCTCAAGGATACAATCTACCAGATTTGTGGGCGCCAAGACGAGCACTGGGAGATGATCAGCACCAGGAAGGATAGATCAGTTGCAGCTTTTATCCAGGAGTTAAACCAACACATTTGACGTCAGGAGAACCAGATGTGCACCAACATGATAGATCTGAAGAAGGCGAGGAAAATAATCAAGGATCTGGAGGAAGAACTCAAGGCTACATGTGAAGATTATGAAGAGGAAATCGAAGTATTAGTGGAGAAGAATGACGATCTGATCAAGAAGATCGGAATATCTATGGGAGGTCCTACACCAGTAGAAGAAGAAGAACCCAAGGAGATTCGCCTGGAAGACTACATCATCATCGACGGCAGCGACACGGATCCAGATGATAGCGATGATGACCATGTTGATGAAGCTGGAGCAGATATCATGGAGTCTGCAACCGAAGAATATTTCTAGTAGACCACCCCATCAGTAGTATTAGTCCACCATGTAAATATAGTAGTCCGAGCACTTTTGCGATAGTTAGATCGATTGTATGCCCTTACTTTATTGAATGAAGTGAATTGTTTGCTTTTGCCTCATGTGCACATGGGTAGTGTTTTCTCTCTAGACCCCTCTCTATTCTTAAATCTCATCTTTTCTAAACCCTCAGATGCCTCTGAGACGTGACCCCGGATTTACCTTCCCACCGGAGCTCACTCAGTTGATCCAGCAGCAGAACACATTGATGCAGTTGCTAGTCCAGAATCAGAATCTGGGGAACAACAACAACAACCCACCACCACCACCACCTGTTGATCACTTAGCCCGTTTCCTTAGGTTGAATCTGCCGGTGTTTTCCAGTAGCACCGAGCCTATAGTAGCAGATGATTGGCTCCGCAAGACAGCAAGGGAGTTGACCACGGCAGGATGCACAGATGCGGAAAAAGGTGAAGTTTGCCGCACATCAGCTTGAAGGACCTGCAACATCATGGCGGGAGAATTTCACCGCCACTTTCCCTATCGACACTGTCACATGGGACCAGTTCCAGCAGGCTTTCCGTGCTGCCCATGTTTC
The DNA here is from genome assembly GCF_002162155.2 of Triticum dicoccoides. NCBI lineage: Eukaryota > Viridiplantae > Streptophyta > Magnoliopsida > Poales > Poaceae > Triticum > Triticum dicoccoides. The sequence continues at coordinate 534,796,185 of NC_041392.1, forward strand.
AGCAGGAGCTATGGCCATGAAGAAGCGAGAGTTTTGCAACTTGCGCCAAGGAGGACGGACAGTTGGTCAGTATGTGGAGGACTTTAGTAAGCTAGCACGTTATGCCCCAGATGACATTGCTACGGATGCAGCTAAGCAAGAGAAGTTTTTGGAAGGACTGAATGACGAGTTGAGCATGCAGTTGATGGTAGCAACCTTCAACAACTACCAGGAGTTGGTAGATCGTGCTCTCATGATTTAAGGGAAGCATCAGCAGATTGAGAATCGCAAGAGGAAGTATGGCCAAGGAAAGTACAATTCAGGAGCTCAGCAGAAGCCACGTTTTACCCCTAGACCGGGAGGACATTTTCATCATACCCATGGAGGAGGTAGCTCGCACAATCACAATGGCAGCAAGAATGGTAATGGGAATGGAAGAAGCAACGGCCAGAACCGTACCAACCCATCAACCCCAGCCAAGAGAGACCTGAGCCAAGTCACATGTTTTAAGTGCCAGAAGACCGGACATTATGCCAATGAATGTCCTGAATCCCAGAATGGAAATGGCAATGGAAGCTCTGGGAAGAAGCCGAACCCTTTCAATAGGGGATAGGTGAACCACGTTAACGTGGAGGAGGTTGAAGAGCAGCAGGATGCAGTATCGGTAAGTTTTTGGTTAAGTCATTTACTGCACTCGTTCTTTTCGATACTGGTGCATGGCATTCATACATATCAAGGGGATTTGTGGATAAGTATAACCTGCCCACCAAAGTTCTTATAACACCTATGTTAGTAAGATCACCAGGAGTAGAGTATATGGCTAGTAAGGGATGTTTTCAAGTGCCATTGAGTATAGGCAGGCATGTGTTTCCCTCGGATTTAATCATTTTGGAATCACAAGGTTTGGATGTAATTCTGGGTATGGATTGGCTGTCGATGTATGGAGGAAACATCGATTGTGCCAGTAAGTCAATTTTGCTTACCACCCCAGAAGGAAGAAGGATCAAGTATGTATCCCGACATGTGCCAAAAAGGACTCAAGTAAATTCGTTAACAGGAGTTGTGCAGGAGGAAGTACCAGTAGTAAAGGATTTCCCTAATGTATTTCCAGAGGAGTTTCCAGGCATGCCACCGGATAGAGATATTGAGTTTTTGATTGAGCTTTTGCTAGGCACAGGGCCAATATCTAAGAGACCATATAGGATGCCCGCAAAGGATTTGGAAGATATTAAGAAGCAGATTAAGGAGTTACTGGATAAAGGTTACATTCGCCCAAGTTCTTTGCCTTGGGGATCGCCAGTACTTCTAGTGGAGAAGAAGGATGGATCGTTAAGGATGGTTCTTGATTATCAAGGATTGAATGAAGTAACCATCAAGAACAAGTACCCACTATCGATCATCAATGATCTGTTTGATCGATTGCAAGGAGCTAAGGTATTTTCCAAGATTGATCTGCGATCAAGATACCATCAGTTGAAGATTCGAGAATAGGATATACCTAAGACAGCTTTTACCACCAGGTATGGGCTGTACGAGTATACCGTTATGTCATTTGGTCTGACTAACGCACCTACATATTTTATGAACATGATGAACAAAGTGTTTATGGAGTTTTTGGATAAGTTCATCGTAGTGTTCATCGATGATATCCTGGTTTACTCGAAGAATGAAGAGGAGCATAAGGAGCATTTGCGTTTGGTACTTGGTAAGCTCAGAGAACATCAGTTATATGCCAAGTTTTGCAAATGTGAGTTTTGGTTGAAGGAAGTTGGATTTCTCGGACACGTTATATCCGGAGAGGGTATAGCAGTAGATCCCACTAAAGTTGACACTGTAACAAATTGGGAAGCGCCAACAACAGTTGGATAGATCCAGAGTTTTCTTGGACTTGCAGGATACTACCGGAGATTCATTGAAAATTTCTCGAAGATTGCAAAGCCTATGACGGAGTTGTTGAAGAAGGATACCAAGTTCATATGGACTGGGGAATGTGAGGCCAGTTTCCAGGAGTTGAAGAAATGTTTGGTTACATCACCAGTGTTGATTTTGCCAGATTAGACCAAGGATTATGAGGTGTATTGCGACGCTTCATGTCAAAGACTTGGAGGAGTGCTTATGCAGGAAGGAAGAGTTGTTTCATATGCCTCACGACAGCTTAAGCCTCATGAGTTGAATTATGCCACGCATGATTTAGAGTTAGCAACCGTAGTGCATGCATTGAAGACTTGGAGACATTTTCTCATTGGAAACCATTGCGAGGTGTACACGGATCACAAGAGTTTGAATTATATTTTCATGCAGAAGGAGTTGAATCTCAGGCAAAGGAGATGGTTGGAGCTCATCAAGGATTATGATATGAGATTGCATTATCACCCCGGAAAGGCTACCATAGTAGCCGATGCGCTGAGCCATAAGAGCCATGTCAACACCCTAATAACGGGAGATTTACCAAGGGAGTTAGCCGAAAATCTTCGTGGGCTATGTTTGGAGATAGTCCCGAGAGGCTATGTAGCAGCATTGGAGATTCAGTCTACTTTGATGGATAAGATCAGAGAAGCTCAAAGGACTGACAAGGAGATCGCTTCTATTAAGGATAAAATGAGCAAAGGAAAAGCTAAAGGATTTCGTGAGGATGAGCACGATACCTTATGGTTTGAAGACCGTGTTTATGTGCCCAATGACCCGGAGATCAGGAAGTTGATTCTACAAGAGGCCCATGATTCACCATATTCGATTCACCTAGGAAATACCAAGATGTATTTGGATTTGAAGGATACGTTCTAGTGGACCGGAATGAAGAAGGATATTGCGGAGTATGTAGCAGTTTGTGATGTATGTCAGAGAGTAAAGGCAGAGCATTAGAAGCCAGCGGGATTGCTACAGCCATTGCCAATACCCGAATGGAAGTGGGATAAGTTAGGCATGGATTTCATGACAGGATTGCCCAGAACACGTTCAGGCTATGACTCGATATGGGTTGTAGTCGATCGTTTGACAAAGGTAGCTCATTTCATCCTAGTGAAGACTACCTATACCAGTGCTAAGTTAGCAAAGATATACATGACCAGGATCGTATGTCTACATGGAGTTCCAAGGAGCATTGTATCAGATAGAGGAACCCAGTTTACCTCAAAGTTCTGGAATCAATTGCAAGAAACCTTGGGTACCAGGCTAGAGTTCAGTACAGCTTTCCATCCGCAGACAGATGGACAGACCGAGAGAGATTCAATCAGATTTTGGAGGATATGTTGAGAGCTTGTGCGCTAGATTACGGATCTAGTTGGGACGAGAATTTTTCATACGAAGAGTTCTCTTACAAAGACAGTTATCAATCCAGTTTGAAGATGGCCCCTTTTGAAGCTTTGTACGAAAGAAGGTGTAGAACACCATTGTAATGGGATGAAGTTGGAGATCGACAGTTGTTTGGACCGGATCTGATTAAGGAGTCTGAACAGAAGGTGAAATTGATTTGCGATATGCTCAAGGTAGCCCAATCCAGGCAGAAGAGCTACGCAGATTCACTACACAAGGAGACAGTTTACGAAGCCGGATACCGAGTTTATCTTCGAGTATCTCCACTTCGAGGAGTTAAGCGCTTTGGAATTAAGGGAAAGTTAGCCACGTTTTGTAGGACCATACAAAGTTTTGGAGCGTATGGGAGAAGTAGCCTACAAGTTTGAATTGCCCGAAGGATTGTCAGGAGTTCGCGACGTGTTCCACGCTTCCCAATTGAAGAAGTGCCACGCAGAGATGGCTAATATACCTCTGAGAGACACAGTGCCGCTGGAAGCGATTCAGTTGGATAGTGATTTGACCTATGAGAAGAAACCAGTCAAGATTCTTGAGTATGCCAGTCGAGTCACCCGCCGCAAGGTTATCAAGTTTTGCAAAGTTCACTGGAGCCACCACACGGAGGATGAAGCCACCTGGGAACGAGGAGAAGAATTGCTAAAGGACCACCCTCACCTATTTTCTAGCCAACCCGAATCTCGAGGGCGAGATTCATCTTAAGGGGGGTAGGTTTGTAACATCCTAGATCATCATTGCATATCATATTTTATTGCATTTAGGTTGATGCTAGAAATTTTACGCAACTCAAGGACCCTCGGAGAGAGTTGGGGATCTCGTTATTTTCATATTTGAGTTTTCTCAAATTTTGAAAATAGGACCATTTGATTTTATTTATTTTATCTTCAATTATTTCTATTATCAAAATATGAGAGAGGGAGTAAAATGAATTTCCCACAATAAAGAAATATTGAGGATTTAATAAAAAAATCAAATAAGATTTTATTTTGGATTTAGTTGCTATTTTATTTGAATTTAGGAAAAATGCACGTTTTTCAAAATTGCATTTAGGCCCCAAATAAATGTTCATCCTGTGCGGCTTGATTTTAGTAGCCGGGTAAAATTTATTTCGGGATTTTTGAAGTCCGTTTAGCATTCCTTTTGTTTTTTTCTAAGCGTAATTATTTTTTAAAAAAGTTGAACCGACCTAACCGGGCCGTGTCCGACCAGGACACCTGGCCCGGCCGACCTTTTATTGCCACGAGGGCCTGAGCGGAGCCGCAGCCCCAGCCGAAACCCTAGCCGCCAGGAGCGCCGCCGCCACCTCGATCCGTGCGCCACCGCCTCCTGCCGCTGCCTCCTGCCGCCGCCGCACCGGAGCCACGCCGCCCCGCCATCGTTCACCGGAGCCGTCCGAGGTAGCCGCTGTTGCCTCGGTTTTCGTGAAGAAAACCAATCGGTTTTTTCCGAAAACCTAGATCAGTTTTTTTTATTTTCTCCGGTTCGATTTATTTTCTGGTTTAGTTTATTTAGCGAGCGTTCGCTCGTTCGTTCGTTTTAACGAACGCGTTCATCGTTTAGATCCAGATATTGAACGTTCGTTAATCTGTTCGTCGTTTTTCTTTTTCTCGGATTAAATCCACGATTTTTCTGATCGCGATTCCTGATCTGATTTTCGTTCTATTATAACTTTTCGCTCGTTTATCGGAATAAGGTGATTCAAGGGCCTGCAGTTTTGTCTCGAAACCCTCTTTCTGTTTAACCAACTCAAACAAGGTTTTGCCTCTGTAAAATTTGACCTAGATCCAGAATAGTAAATGAAGCTTGTTTGTTTTGCCGTTTGTCTTTCGTTGTTCCGTTCGATTTGGTTCCTTTTGCCAACCAGAGTTCTTAAGTTGAACTTTCTGGTTAGATCTCTTATTTGAGTTGAACTGGTCAGGTCAAGTTGTTCTCCCTTAGTATATTTTGAATCTGTCTGGTCAGGTCGACTTGTTCTTCTTTGCTATATGTTGAAGCTATCATCTGCGATGTGTCATCACTTCTAGAGCTCTCATATTTTGAGTAGTAGGCCACATTATATTAATGCACACACAAAATTACAGCATGCATGGTATCTTTTAAAAGAATTGCAGAGATAGCACAAAGGGGTTTACAGGGAGGCAGTATTGGATTAGAATCACTTCTGTATTACAAAGAAAATCTCACTTGTTTTTATGTTTTCATGCATGTCAGATATTGAACATTATAAAAATGAATATGAGAATGGGCACACGAGAGGAATATTGCGGAATGATCCACTGGCTAACAAATTTGGCATGGTAGAGGATGGCCTATCTTATTCACCCATCAAGGTGCTTGCTCTAACTTTGCAAAGTTGTATTGGTCGCACATATTTTGCATCTGACCTCTTGCATTACTTCTACTTTGTTACACCATCTGCTTAGTTTAAGCATCATATATGAGTATATGCCATACCTATCCATTTTCTGTACCTATTCCATGTGTCGTCACACTATGTTTTTCCAGTCAAATGTTGTTCTTTCGTAATAGATGTCCAAAATGAAGAGGGTGAGTGCAGATCCTCAAGGAGTACAAACTAGGTATTTGGAAAAGGTAGTGATACCTGTTAAATCAGATAGATCAGCAGCCATAGAAAACATAGGCCCAACTGTACCACACTTTACCCCTACTCCAGTGGACAAACCCCTATTAGAACTACTAGGAGCCCAGCGTCAGGTACTGTCTATGATATCAATTCAAAATTTGAACTCCTAAATTTCTGCTTGTGCCTTACCTTCTCTCTTGTATGAAAACTAATTTCAGATGAATCTCCTTGCTCAAAGGAACATACAATCTCAAAACAATAATGGGCTCTGCATTGCTCTTGTCAGTACCTCTCTCCCTTTTGCCTTGTAACACTATACTTAATTAATTGTTATTTGATTATGTATCATCAGTCTGCACCTGAGCTTCATTATCCTCTGTTTCTTCCAATATTATTTGATCTATATTTACTCTTTGCAAAATGTAAAATAATGGCAACGCTTATAAAGAATTTTCTTTGGGGAATTTATTTAATTATCCTTCCATCAACATGGCAACGCTTATAAATAATGGCAACGCTTAGATTTGGATAGGCATCATTTCCTCCACTGCTGTTTGCTTTGCTGTTTACATCTGATTGGATGTTTGCAAGAACTACCAGTTTCAAATTGTAGTTGTAAAAACATGTTCCTTATGCAGAACAGATCCATTTATTTGCTTATATAATTGTGAAACCTATTACGTGTCTCCTTGTTTCTCTTTCAGACTCGTATCTCTTACACCAGGCAGAACATTAGTGAAGATAGTGAGCCAAACCATCTTGAGAACGGTGCGATGACCCCAAGGTCCTGTCTTGATGAAGACAGTGAGTTGAAGCTACTCACCAGCAGGTGTGAGACAACCTCTGTGCAGTCGCTGCCTCAATCAGTTCGACTACTTCAGTCTCAACTTAAAGCGGAAAGGATTGCTTCAGCTCAGCTCTGACTTGAAGTCAAAGATACAATGAAGATGTCAGAGGACTGCCGTGCGCACCATCATGCCTTAAATCTAGTGTTGATGCATCTATCGTTGACACAACTGAGGTCTACTCAGCTTCTTCAGCTGTTTGGGGGCCCGACCTGGCCAGGCCTAGTGCCTTATGAAGTGCTCTCAGTTTTATATATTCTTTTGTCGGCACGTTTATTTTCACTGGTGGTGAACTTTGATGCCCACTGGATGTAATATGTGTGATAGTCGTGATAGCCTAGCGTAAGTTGCTTGCTTATTTATTTCCTTGTTGTCTTGTTTATTTGTTTGCTTGTAGTCACTGCAGTTCTTTTTCCGCGGTTTGCTAGTGGCTGCAATAACCTATTTTTTAAAACTAGGCCACAATAACCATGGGCTAATATTTACTGTAGTGACACTGGGCCTCCTACGGGCCGTAGAAATAGTGGGCCTTCTATGGGCCGTAGAAACAGTGGGCCTTCTACAGGCCGTAGAAACAATGAGCCTTCTACGGGCCGTAGAAACAATGGGCCTTCTACGGGCAGTATGATCGATTGGCCAAACATGGGCCAATAACATGCCACATTATGGCCGTAAACGGGCTAGAGTTGGAATCGTCCGTTCATGGGCCGACCATAATGGGCCATCGTTAATAGGCCATATTTGATGACGCTATGAAAATGGCCCAATGTATTAATGGACCACAAACGGGCCGACTTTAACCACGGGCTGAATTTGACCCACAAGCAAAAAATGACAGTAACGGGCCGTAAGTAAACGAATGCTGGAAATGAGCCCAAGAATAAATGGGCTCTGAGAAGGCCGAAAGATAACATGGGCTGGAAATGGCCCAACGGAAAAACGGGCCGTTAATGGGTATAAAGTGATACACTGTTCATTATGGGCCAGTTTCACCACGGGCCGTTAATGGGTGTAAAGTGATACACTGTTCATTACGGGCCAGTTTCACCACGGGCCGTTAATAGGCCAAGAGTTACATAGGGCGTCATATGGGCCGAAAGACGTCATGGGCCATACATGGGCCAGAAGTGAAAACGGGCTGGAATCATATTGGGTGGCCCAGATGACCTACTGGGCCTAATTCGGATAGGGCATAACGGGCATTGGGTTAGCGGGCTGTAAATGGGCTATATGCGATCAGGCCGTTAACAGGCTTTACATGGGCCGGCCCGCCACCTTTTGACCAGTCAAACGGGCCGGCCTTTTCATAGGAATGGGCCTCTGTTGGGCCGTGCCATGTGTCGACGTATCATAGGCGCCTTCTGTCCAATGAGTGGATGACATCTGTCCCAACGATGAGCCGACACGTGTTTCCTCCAGCCAATGATGATTTTACACGTGAAAATCCCCATTGGTCGGGACTGTTAACGGGTTATCAGATCCAAAACCCGACCCGATAGCTTAACTGCGTTCCATTACGGTGGATGCCACGTGTCGGTCACCCTTGACGAAAGCACTTCTGTGACGCGGGATTTATCGTCATGGAAGTGGACACTTCCGTGATGATAATTTTGGTAATGTCATGGAACACTTCTACGACAGCACAGGTATGACTATCTTCATTCTGTAATAAAATCGTCATGGATGTACACGCATGACAGAAAATGCGACCTACTGTGACAAACACGTATCATCACAGAAGTGTATTTTTTGTAGTGTCACCAGGTCAAAATAGTGAACTAAATCCAAAATCGAACACCTCAATCAAGTAGCATGTTGTACAATATTATAGTACTCCATGAACATGTTGAAAGTCAAATTAATGAACTTGGTTGATATACGCATATATCCGTTCATGTGTGGATTGCAGACAACATATTCTCCAGTTTAAATATTTGAATGCAAGTTTATATGGAAACATGGTTTGTATCAGTCTTTGAGGCATAAAACCCGACCTCCCCCTCTCCCGGACTCTCTCTCTCTCT
>NC_041392.1:534805111-534835429 GCF_002162155.2 Triticum dicoccoides
TAGTTTGCATGCATATATACTCCATCTATAGGTCTCTCTCGCACAGTATTTATGATTCTCTAGTCCAAGCTAGATATCTTGGGTGCACTCATCGTACGCACACAAATTCCTTGGCTCGTTTCGCATAACTCTCTCACGCACCACTATGTAGTCTTGGAGCTCTCCCCCTCTCTCTCAAACTCTCCATCTACCTAGGTCACACATACACATGCATAACTCACTCGCACTCGATAGGCCCATCTAAAACTCTATCTCTCTCCATCTCACACGCACACACACACACAATCTCATGCCTAGCTAGCCAAGGATGATGGTCTCTCACTCAATTGTAGGCACACGCAGTCCCCCCTATATGTATATGACTAGCTAATCTTAGTCTCCATCACAAAGATGTGCATGGGTCTATCTCGATTTCTCTCGGGGCATCCTTCTATCGCGCACACACCTCCCTCGATCTCCCACCCATATAATCCCCTCACGATCTCGAGGGGATCTCTCTATCAGAAACACACCCTCTTGCCCTCCCCATGCGTCCATGTTCTCCATGTGTCCCTCTCGACCTTTGTTCCTTGTTGGCCAGACCTCTATTGGACATATGCATACGGGTGTCTCTCTCCGTTGCAAACAATCACACACTAGCTATCTTCGTGTATCTCCTCGCCTCGCTTTTCTATCTCGGAGATGCATGTGTGAGATATTCGCCTAAGAAACAAAAAGACACACACTCTCTCTAATTTATCGTTTGTTGTCACTTTCTCTTTCACAGACATACTCTTTTTGCACACTTACTCATTCTCCTTCACACGCACTTGATCTCTCTCGACTTAGGCACTCTCCTCGGTCCATAGCATATTGATTTATTGAAAAGTCAAACATCACAAATTTTGACCATGTACGTGGAGAAAAACAATTACATCTAGAACGACAAACATATACCATTAGATTCACCATGAGATGTAGTTTCGTATGATGTATCTTCGGTATTGTAGATATAAATAACATATGCGTAAACCTGATCAAAGTTTCCAAAGTTTGACTTCTAAAAAATTTACATGCACTGCATTATCGAGTGGATGGAATATCTCTTTCCCCCTCTCAGCTATCTGACACACCACTCAACCTTATCGGGGCTCCTGAATCTCTCTCAAAACTTTATATCTCCCTGGTTCACACATACACATGTCTCGCTCACGCTATACATATAGACCCATCCAACACAATCCGCCCTTGTTCTCTCTCTATGTGACATGCACCCCCCTAATAAGTACCATAATCCCTCACCCTATCATAGGCGCAAGCACTCCCCCCTAAGTATGATTATCTCTCACTAGCCATCAGGAACACACGTATTGTCTCCTTCCATCCATACGTCTATCTCGATATCTCTCGGGGTATCTTCTATCGCGCACACACCTTGTCACTCGATATCCCACACATGTAGTCCCATCACGATCTCCAGGGGATCTCTCTGTGACAAACATACACTCTCTCCTCCCCATGTCTGCATTTTCCCTGTACATCTCTCTCGACCTCTCTCCCTTTTTTGTCAGACCCCTCTTGGCCACGTGCTAGGGGTCTTGCTCTCTCGGTTGCAAACAACCACACACTATCTTCTCACCTTGCTTCCGTTGTCAAAGATGCATGTGTGATATGTTTGCATAAGACACACACGTTTTTTCTCGACTTTTATTGAGTATTGTCCATGTCTCTTTCACACACGCACACATACATTTTTCACTCACTCTTTCTATTTCACTCTCTCTCTCTAGTTAGGGACTCTCTCACGTCCATAAGCATATGGATGTTTTGAAAAGTCAAACCTCAAAAAAGTTTGACCAGATATATGTGGAGAAAAACATTTACATCTGGAATGATCATTAGATTCATGACAACATGTACTTACTTCGTGCTATCATTTATCTTTGGTATTGTAGATATAAGTAATTTCTATATAAACTTGCTCAAAGTTTCAAAAGTTTGACTTTAAAAAAAATGTTGGAACTACATTATCGAACGGAGGGAGTAGCTCTTTCTCTCTCTCTCTCTCTGCTATCTCTCACGTGCCTCCCCTCTCACTCGAACACTCTATACCGACGGATTATACGCTCACTGTGTTAGTGTATAGCTCCGTATATTGGTTAGTTGACCGGTCAACCAGTCCACATGCTGCCTTGTCAGCCCGTGTTCTGTATCTTCGTGTGCTGGCCCATGTGGCAGTGGGTGAAAATAAGTAAACTAGAGGCCCATCTGACACGCGGTGAAGTAAACAAAGTTGAAACCACTTGGGGTAGCAACCCGCATGCTAGTAAATTGAGGGCGCATTGAGGATACACTTCTTTCGCGTGAAGGACGCACTCGCGCACAATTCACCACTGCGCGGCGGCATGCACAGAAGGACGCACTCGCACACACTCAGCACACAACACACACCAGCACACATGTACACTAGCGTCGCCGCCGGTTGAGATGGACGGCGAGGCAGCCAATGAATGGAGGCGACTCGAGCCAAAACCGCATCCGGCGAGCCTGGACTTCATCAGCAGCCTCCCCGACGACATGCTGCTCGTCATCATCGGCCTCCTCCCCACCAAATCTGCCGTGCGGACCGCCCTGCTCTTCGGGCAGTGGCGCCCCCTCTAGCACCGCATCCCCCTCATCGTCACCGTCGACAGCTTCCTCTACGATGGGGATTGCAAACACATGACCGCAGTCTCCAAGATCCTTTCATCGCACCCTGGGCCAGCCAGACGCCTTGACATCCGCATGTTCAGTACTAACTGCAAGGTCCAACCCAAGTTTGATGAGTGGTTCTTATCCCCCTCCCTAGATCAGCTCGAGGAGCTCAGCTTTGAAGCTGGACGATGTCGCTCTCTGCCGCCATCCGTGCTTCGCCTCGTGCCAATGCTACGCCGCGCCAGCTTCAGCTCCTGCTATCTTCCCCAGATTATTGCCGCGCCTTCCCTTCTTCTCCCTCAACTCAAGCAGCTCGACCTCTTCGACGTTGTCATCTCGAAGAAGGCTATGTAGCACCTGCTCCGCAGCTGTACTGCGCTCGAGTACCTTCGTCTTGAGAAGATCCACAGGTTCATTAGCCTCCACATCGCCTCGACCAATCTCCAATGATTTATGTGTCTTGCTGGCCCCGCAACAAGACATCAATTGGGAAGAGACCACTCCAACTGTTCCACGTTATGGTCATTGAGAATGTGCCTTTCCTTGAGAGATTGCTTGTATCGGATCTCGAAGGTCCAACAGAAATTAGGGTCATTGTCGCACTGAAATTGACAGCGTTGGTGCACTCATCTGCCAAATTCTCCGAACTCTTTATTGGATCCGTAATCATTCAGGTACAACACTCATCTTCTTCTCCATCTTCTTGAAATTCACATTTTTAAATTTCTTCTTGATGTATTTACGACCGTCTTCCAGAAAATGATTCCCACAAGCTTGACCCAGTCTATGCGCATAGTGAAGATCTTGGCAATAAAATCTATCGGCCCCAATCTGGATCAAGTTGTTGGATTCCTTACATGCGTTCCGTGCACGGAGAAGCTACTCATCGAGGTGAAACTTCCTTCCTATTAGTAAACGGTAATCACAACGTAGCTCAATATTTTTGTAATTTTCCCAAATTACGATGACAAGTGTAGTGTTCAAAACTACATCTATGCACTATACCGAAAGAAATGTTTTTAGTATTTTTTTCTCACTTGATCACCTGCATCATTTTTTTGTTGTACTACTATAGTAGCCTAGGCTAGTCATAGTGGAAAGTAACTTAGACTACTCCAGTAACTCTATGGTTAACCTAAGAGCAAGTACTACCTCCGCCCTGGTTTACTCTTCCTATTTTGTAGTATCAAAACTTGACCATAGATTTAACTGACAAAATGTTAATGCATGTCACTAAGAACTATATCGTTAGATCATATTTGAACATAATTTCAAATGGTGTAATTTTAGTGACATGAATTGGCATTTTCTTATGTAAATCTATGGTCAAAATATTATACTAAACAAGAAGTAGTACAAAAGTGGGCTATAACGGCTCTCCTCTACGTAGGCCTAAACACATGCCAAATTCACTTGTGATGCATTTGGCATCTTTGCCCCTCCATTGCTCACTTGGTGCCCCAATCTGGATCACCTACTTTGCTCCGGTGCCAAATTAACTCACGCAATGAAAAACCACTTGCGTGGGAGAGAGAGAGAGGACCGAGGCAATAAAAAAACACTTGTTTGGGAGAGTGAGAGGCTGGTGTAGTTGGTTTGATTGATTTTTTTATACATGTGGGTTTGTGTGCACAGCGGTGCCAACTCTCTCACATCGCGAGAGCGGTGCCAAAATCTTTTGATTTGACATCGATGCGTATTATGTGGCATACTTTTGTGAAATATGGCATCGGCCACATAGTGGAAGGCAACAAATGCCCAAGCTCTTCACGTATTCCTAGGTAAATGAGAGGAAAGAGAAAGAAACAGAGAGATAGTGAAAAAATATCACTAGCCAGCCAACCCTATCGTATGAGCGAATGATATTGGTACCTCTTGATGACATGGCAATCTTATACAGCCAACTGCTCTAATATGTTCTCTTCTTTTGCAGATAAAAAAGACCCGAAAGTGAAAAATGTGCTGCACTATAACAATCTCATCGAATGCCTTGATCTCCATCTTATAGAAATTGATTTGATAGACTACCGAGGCAGCACATCAGAGATTAAATTGGCCAGGCTCTTTGTTCTAGAGGCAAGTGTGTTCAAGGTAATGAGGTTTGGCGTTCTCTGGCGCAACAATGAATGGCGTGCTGATCACCGCAAGCGCCTAAGCCTAAATGACAAAGTCTCCACAAAAGCTGAATTTGTTTTTGAAACATCAAGTGGCCAGAGACTCGAAAACTTATTTGCCCATTAGTGACTTGTCAGGGTGGTGGAATTTAGTTTGTACGATAATGCTGCATCCACCTAAAGTAACGAAAGTTCTTACGTAAACTTCCTAGTAATTCCCTCTTCGTAGGTGCAGCATTACTCCTAACATTTGTAATATTAGTTTGAAACTTGTAATATTGCCGTGTCCTATTCCTGTGTTTTCAAAATCCTATGCATCAAACAGGTCCTGAGTTGGTGATGATGTTGTGCCTGCCATCTTTCACCAATAGCCGCCAGATCTAGATCTGATGCATACAAACCAAACTTCTCCAGTTTTGCAAAAAGATGCCCGCACTTGTTCCCTATTTACAAAAAACTCCTTATCTCTCACAATCAGCCTAATCTCCTCCCCACCACATCTAGAAGGACATGGAAAAATCTGGCGCGATGGCCGCTGCTGGCACCGTCCACCCCCAATCTTGGTGTTCCGTGCAATGCACGGGCATCTACACATGGGAAATTATGTCGAACACGGCTAGTTGTAAGCAGGCTAGGTCTACAGCCATGATGACAGTGACTGCAGACGGTGAGGCTGACTATGGTATGCCGAACACGGCGCCTATACTCAGGTGTCATCAATGGCATAGGGTCTTGTCACTTCACTGTGAGGAGCAGCACGTAATAATTTGACCAACGGGTAGTACAGTGCTACTACATTGGTAGTACTACTACTAGTACTAGCACCACCATCTGGATTTAGTAGTACTACCACGTCCATCTAGATTTAGTATTTGACTAGCAATATCTAGTAATGCATGTCACAAAAAATATACTACTCCCTCTGTAAATAAATACATGGTGTATTGTTTTATTCCTATCGACGAGATAACTTAATGTCTTTTTGCTACTTAATAGGATTACATGCAATGAACTAACCACCGCATGTGATGTTTGGTAGTCTCAAGTCATTGAAAGCATTGCATGGCCTACATCTCTCATTGGTTGATATGTCACGAAATAAGAAACAAGGAGGGAGTTAAATTACCATGCCTAAGTGTTTTGGGATTATTTGGTTTTCGTAAGGTGACTTACACAAAATTTTTGGTTACATGCATTAACATTTTATTAGATAAATGAAAGGTCAAAACTTGGCGCAAAATGTAAAGGGGACTAATAAACCAGTAAACATCAAATTTGTCTCGTTTGGCCCCAACTAGAGGTCCGGTGAGATGACTATACTGCACAGGCACGGAGGGGGACACAGCTTCATTGACTTACTGCACCTGCCTTTGGGTGTATGACACGTGGGCCCAATGGGTGGATGGCCAACCTGTCATACAGCCAAAGGCAAATGCAGTAGAGGGACAAGGAGTAGATGGCCAACACGCACGTGAATTCAATGCAGTCTGCACTTCTCATATAAAGGCTCCCGCCAGTCCAATCTACGAAATCCTACGCACCTACGCATCCAAGGGGAAGAGTGATCACTCCAATTGCAAGATCAGTTGACTAGAAGCTAGACCCATGGAGGCGATGAGAGTGAGCATCAGCCGGCTGTGCCAGATGGTCCACGACGCCGGCCTACGGCCCGGCACCGAGGAACGTCTCCACGTAGTGCTTGAGGCCGCCAGGGCGAGGGGCCGCTTGGACGACAACTTCGTCTCCTTGTTCGTCGAGGTCCTTGTCGGCTTCCTCGACAAGTTCACCGTCGTCAAGAAGCTCGTGGATGACCTTGACGTACTGGTGGCCCACGCGCCCAGGCTCTATGATGCCTACCACCCTTAACGGCCTCTATGGTGACAACCTCTTCGACGCACTGGTGGCCCTGCAACTACCCGCCATCGCGCCGAAGAATGTCCACCTCGAGGCCACGCTCGCCGTGAAGCTCTTGGCGCAGCAAGACACCATCCACATAATCAGCAAATCGTCCACAAGGACTACTACATGCAAGAGGAGGACCATAGGATGCTGGCCTTCTTGGACCACAGGGCAACCTTGGATGGCATTGTTGAGAAGCACATTGAGCTTGCCGCCAACGCCGCTGCTCCTCACACATCGGTTGGTGACCCGGTGCACTAGCGCATGAGGATGTCGTTGATGGATCCATATGTATCTTTATCTTTCCATCAAATCCATGTAGTAGTGTATGGTACTACTAGTAATTATCTTACCTTTTGCATTAACTTCATAATTTTCGTACGTACTCCATGCATGAACCGAGCTAGAACCAAACTTCTCATTACTCTAGGGAAAATCGTTATTTCTATCTATCGGTCGTGCCATGGAGCAGAACCAAATTTTACAAGTTATAAGTTCAAAAGGCAAAGCCTACCATGTTCGCGTCGCACCCCCACACGGTTGGTCTGGCACGCCGCTTAAGGGGGAATGCGTGCTGTGTTGCATTTTCACTTACAAGTAGGACCGCAGTTGAGCAAACCGACTATCGGCAAACCCCCACCCCGCCCACCGCGCGATGGCTGAGAAAACAGGAGGGAGTAGAGATGGTTGTTGCACGGACTCCGAGAAAAATGGTGTCGGATGGGAATCGTGTGGGTGGCGTGTGCCGTACTGCTAGATATGAATGCTACATGCCACCCCACTATATCGAGGTGTTGGTTACAGAGAACAAATTTCCTGGAGTTCGTGCTCAGCCCTCCTTTATCTCTCTTCTAAGCCAGCCAGCAGAAGCGCGGAGCCCATCGTCTGTTTGCTCATATGCGGTCCGACATGTTAGTGAAAACGCAAGAGGACCCGCTGAACCTGCACATCTTTCACCTCGACGTGCTGGTGATGAAAAACAAATCCAATAAAGATCTTCGGTGGCCGCTTTTGGAGTTACTCAAGAGTAGTAAGATTCTATTTACACTTTAACCCAAGATGCACATCACGTGGCTTCAACTACCACTTTATTTTCTTGCATGACACGACCTGGATGCTGGATGTCCCACATGTCGGCAAAAGGAGGAAGAACTCGACCAAATCTTCGGTTGTGCTCTCGGATTAGACTAGTTGTGCTAACTTAAAATTTTATTGTGTACAATGGATGCAAGTTTTGGTATTGGGAAGAAGAGTACAACGATATATTGATAGAGCACAATTTAGTAGATGTTCTAGCACTTTTGGCTAGCATCGAGGCTAGAGATGAGACTAGTGCACTTGTTGATAGAATATAGGCTAGACATGTGTACTTCTTTACACTTGAAGAAGAAAGAAGCACGCAAGATCGAGCCTCCGCATATCAAAAATGAATGCATCGAGAAGGCACTAATCCAACTTACAGGAGCAGTTATGGAAGTTGGATATCTTATAAAATGTATTCTTGTGGTTCTTGTTTTCTTTCGTCTTGCTTTTCTAGTCAAAATTTTGGTGATGTATTTCCATGTACCAAAAAATCAATGATGAAAAAAAGATATGTGTTTGCAAAGAAAAATGTACGCGGCTGGGATGCATCCGCGCGTTCGGCGCACGGCCACCGCATCCGAGAAATGGCCCAGATAGGACCCCATTGCCCTACCCAAACGGACAGAATCCGGGAAAAATGGAGGTCCGTTTGGGGTCTGCGTTGGAGTTGGCCTTACAAGTGGGACCGCAGTTGAGGAAATCGACTATCGGCAAACCCCCACCTCGCCCACCGCGCGATGGCTGAGTTAGAGAAACAACGAGGTTGAAGAGATTGTTGTAGCATGGACTCCAAGAAATATGGTGTCAGATGGAAGTTGTGCTGGTGGCTTGTGCCGTACTCCTGGACGTGAATGCTTGTTCTGGCCCATGCCACCCTACTACTCCTACTACTTATAGTAGTAGTAGTATCGAGGATTCGAGGTGCTGGTTACGTACAGCGAACACATTAACATATAGCCCACCTCACACTATGTACAACGAACACATTAACATGTGTCCGACCTCACATTGTGGCCAAATTTCCTGGAGTCTGTGCTAGGTTAAAAAGTGTTCTTTGTGAGGATGGGTGGCTTGTCTCAAGTTTAAAACTTGTTGTATTACGTAGGTAGACGTAGAGATAGTGTAGCATGTGAAGCTAGTACAAATAGAATACTATTGTTGATTGGCCTCATCCGATAACCTGTTGCAATGCACGTACAATTATGTATTCAAAAAAAAATTCCTCGTCGCAACACCCACTCAGAGAAGCGACTCGAAAGCCATTCATAAATTTAGTAAGTTTATCATAGGCATATCATTTTATTACACACAACAGGTCATCAACCCACAATGACAACGAGGATACATTATAAATACTAAAGTTTTCATCACACAAAAAATAACAAGCAACGAAATGAACTTCAACTCAACCAATCCTCGACGTTGGAAACGCTTGCTTTGAACCACAAGCGATTCTCTGGGAAGAGCCAGCTACTGCCAATCTCGAGACCGACGCAGGACTGATCATCCAGGCTGAAGCGGCATACTATATCACGACCAGGGTAGCGAACCACCGCAATGTCCGACGTATAGATACAGTCGCTTCTCATAAATGGTAGTAACATTGTGTCAACATCAGTTGGATCGCCTTTCACCATCATTGGATGGTTTTGTCCAAGGAAGAGAGAGTTTTCTCCAAGACTATCAATACTGTACCAGGGAAAAGGTGTTGGCGCTAGCACACTAGTAGCCATCCCGAATACCATGCAATGGGTGTTGGAATAGGACCAGAGAGTGCGATCATGGGAGGCAACACCTGCTCCCTCAGTCGTAACATCAGCAGTGGGCTGTATACAAACAAGAAGGGGTGATCCATTGGAATTAGTTGCCAGCCGCCAGTGAGCATATGGGCCCTCCTCGTCCTCATGCTCGTGATCATCACCATCGTCATCTCCCCGTTGGCTATAAAAATTTTCAAGTATAGGTGGTGGAATGTTCACAGGACCATGGAAACACAATAAGAAGGTTAATTAGTAGAGAGGGGAAACTTGCTAGCTCGCATGCATGTGGATGAAACAATTATAATTATGGTGGAAGACAAACGTACCGAAACTACGAGGATCCCATGCAAAAACAGTGCCACGAGTGGTGGCAGCAAACACAAGACCCTCGTATTGAACTGCATCACAGTACACATCTGTGTATAGAAACTAATTTTTGAGCAATATCCATCCAGTCGAACCACGAAGGACGGCAACAAGCTTGTCGAAGATAGCAACAACTTTATAGTTCTTGTAATTCCAAGAGCGGTTGGGAACTCGACAAATTGCTATCTTCCATAGACGACAGTCACCATGATCGTATTTGAACGTACGTAGATCATCTATGTGCTCAACCTCAGGGTACTCAGATATTTTTGGAAGTGGAATCCGCTGACGAGTGTACTCATTCACAAGTTCCCACTCGCAATTGTACCCAATATAAACAACCTAATATCCATTTGCGCCAGCCTAGGACTTACCCTAAAGCGATGGCATCTTGACATCACATGTATCGTTATCAAGCGACATCACCTTGCACAAGGCGAGGCCTCCGGCATCCGTGCCCATGTGAATAGGCTTATAGAGAAGAAGATAAGGGAGATCAAACCGCTGCTGGACCCTTGGGTTCCTTGTAATGATGTTATTAGTTGAGTCAAAGAATGGTCTTGAACGAACCTGCCATGCTAGCCGAGGTGATGACATCACACCGATCAATGAGTTTCCCCACCACGTCATCTTTCAGATCAGGGCAAGAATAACGGGGTCGATTCCGGCTTGTTCCCTCCATGGAGAAGACGATCGAACAATGGCAGAAGGAAGGGTGAAGGCAAATGGAGGAGGGAGGAAGAGCGTGCGACAACAGTTCCAAATCGAGAGGGAAAGGCGAAGAGTTGGTGGAAGGTTGCCAGTTTGCCACGGTACACGAAGAGGCGCCCCGGCCTACACGTCCTTTCGGAAATTGTACAAAAGGACTCGCCGTCATCTCACTGAGATGTTGGAATAGTACCACATGTCAACGAAACATGGTGTGTAATTTCTCGCGTAAAATGTGATCTGGCCGCGTTGGCCCGAGGTGCCGCATTAGTTATCGACCTTTATTTTTTTAACATACATTCTGAGTGGATAGCTCCTGTGGTCATCACACATGAGCGGATATATAGGTGGGCAGGCGGCAACAATTTAAGTGCTAAAAGAGTTGATCTCAAAAAAAGAGTTGATCCAATGCTTGGTTTTGTTTGGACTTTCCAACTATGACCATTGGATAGAGTGAATCAATGGCTTACGTTCAAAGTTATTCTCATACTATAGAATCATATTGGAACATGGAGAGATTTGGTTGGTTTTATATCACTGAATAATATAAAATATTATGAGTGCAGACGCTCCACCCCGAGGTTTGTTGCTCCTTCTCGGTCGTCGGGAATCTATGTTCTTCCACTCTTTCGTCTAAGACATGAGCTTTGTTCATCCTTTTTCTGACACGCGGGACATCTATATGCCTCCATTTTACAAAATCATACTATATGCCTCCATGACACGCGGGACATCTAGCATCAAGGTGGCGTGTCATCCAAGAAAGTGGAGATATGTAGTGCGTAAGTGAGTCGTGCACTTTGATGGCACCTAGTACTACTACGCAATATTTTTTCTCCTTGATGGCATGTGAATAGTGCACGTACTCAATGACAGAGCACGGGATGGTAGCCATGTACATGGTCGGCCCTTTTTGAAGAGAGTACTAATAAATAACTTTGATGTGTCCCATCAACTCGCAGAACGATGAGAAGCTTGCTTACTACGCCTTCTCCCTCGCCAACGCGTGCACGGTGGCTCGCAGCACGAGGAGATACTTTTGCTTACAAGTGGTGGAGGTGCAACAGTTCATTTGGTTTCAGATTTCCAGAAGTACTATTGTAGTACCATTATTATTGTTCGACTTCCGGAATAGGAGAAGAGCCAAGCGCAAGGTCACCTACTAACCTAGTACAGTACTACTTGCTACCTCTTGAGCACTGCGTTGGTTTTCCCTTGATGAGGAAAGGGTGATGTAGTAAAGTAGCATAAGTATTTCCCTCAGTTTTTGAGAACCAAGGTATCAATCCAGTAGGAGATCACGCTCGAGTCCCACGCAATTACACAAACAAATAAGAACCTCGCAACCAACGCGATAAAGGGGTTGTCAATCCCTTCACGGTCACTTACGAGAGTGAGATCTGATAGATATGATAATATAATATTTTTGGTATTTTTATGATAAAGAGAAATAAAGATGCAAAGTAAAATAAACGGTAATATAAATAACTAAGTGTTGGAAGATTAATATGATGGAAGATAGACTCGGGGGCCATAGGTTTCGCTAGTTGCTTCTGTGAAGAGCATAAGTCTTACGGTGGGTAAATGAATTACTATCGAGCAATTGATAGAATTGAGCATAGTTATGAGAATATCTAGGTATGATCATGTATATAGGCATCACGTCCGTGACAAGTAGACCGAAATGATTCTACATCTACTACTATTACTCCACACATCGACCGCTATCCAGCATGCATCTAGAGTATTAAGTTCATAAGAACAAAGTAATGCTTTAAGTAAGATGACATGATGTAGAGGGATAAACTCATGCAATATGATATAAACCCCATCTTTTTATCCTCAATGGAAACAATACAATACGTGTCGTTGCCCTTTCTGTCACTCGGATCGAGCACCGTAAGATTGAACCCAAAGCTAAGCACTTCTCCCATTGCAAGAAAGATCAATCTAGTAGGCCAAACCAAACTGATAATTCGAAGAGACTTGCAAAGATAAACCAACCATACATAAAAGAATTCAGAGGAGATTCAAATATTGTTCATAGATAAGCTTGATCATAAACCCACATTCATCGGATCTCGACAAACACACCGCAAAAAGAAGAGTTACATCAAATAGATCTCCAAGAGAATCGAGGAGAACTTTGTATTGAGATCCAAAGAGAGAGAAGAAGCAATCTAGCTACTAGCTATGGACCCATAGGTCTAAAGTAAACTACTCACACATCACCGGAGAGGCCATGGGGTTGATGTAGAGGCCCTCCATGATCAATGCCCCCTCCGGCGGAGCTCCGTAAAAGACCTCAAGATGGGATCTCTCGAGTACATAAGGTTGCGGTGGTGGAATAAGGTTTTCGTGGTGCTCCTGGATGTTTGGGGGGTACGTGGATATATATAGGAGGAAGAAGTACGTCGGTGGAGCAATGAGGGGCCCATGAGGGTGGAGGGCGCGCCCAGGGGGGTAGGCACGCCCCCTGCCTCATGGATTCCTCGATTGTTTCTTGACGCCCACTCCAAGTCTCCTGGATCATGTTCGTTGAGAAAATCACGTTCCCGAAGGTTTCATTCCGTTTGGACTCCGTTTGATATTCCTTTTCTGCCAAACCCTAAAATAGGCAAAAAACAACAATTTGGGCTGGGCCTCCGGCTAGTAGTTAGTCCCAAAAATGATATAAAAGTGTAAAATATAGCCCATTGACATCCAAAATAGATAATATAATAGCATGGAGCAATCAAAAATTATAGATACGTTGGATACGTATCAATCATTCCCAAGCTTAATTCATGCTCGTCCTCGAGTAGGTAAATGATAAAAGAAGAATTTTTGATGTGGAATGCTTTCTAACATATTTCTCAATGTAAATTTTCTTTATTGTGGCATGAATGTTCAGATCCGAAAGATTCAAGATAAAAGTTTATTATTGACATAAAAATAATAATACTTCTAGCATACTAACTAAGCAATTATGTCTTCTCAAAATAACATGGCCAAAGAAAGATATCCTTACAAAATCATATAGTCGGGCTATGCTCTATCTTCACCACACAAAATATTTAAATCATGCACAACCTCGATGACAAGCCAAGCAATTGTTTTATAATTTTGATGTTCTCAACCTTTTCCAATACTCACGCAATATATGAGCGTGAGCCATCGATATAGCACTATATGTGGAATAGAATGGTGGTTGTGGAGAAGACAAAAAGGAGAAGATAGTCTCACATCAACTAGGCGTATCAACGGGCTGTGGAGATGCCCATCAATAGATATCAATGTGAGTGAGTAGGGATTGCCATGCAACGGATGCACTAGAGCTATAAGTATATGAAAGCTCAACAAAAGAACTAAGTGGGTGTGCATCCAACTTGCTTGCTCATGAAGACCTAGGGCAATTTGAGGAAGCCCATCATTGGAATATACAAGCCAAGTTCTATAATGAAAAATTCCCACTAGTATATGAAAGTGATATCATAGGAGAGTCTCTATCTTGAAGATTATGGTGCTACTTTGAAGCACAAGTGTGGAAAAAGGATAGTAGCATTGTCCCTTTTCTCTTTTTCTCTCATTTTTTATTTGGGCCTTCTCTTTTTTTCTCTTTTTTTGGCCTCTTTTCTCTTTTTTTCGTCCGGAGTCTCATCCCGACTTGTGGGGGAATCATAGTCTCCATCATCCTTTCCTCACTTGGGACAATGCTCTAATAATGATGATCATCACACTTTATTTACTTACAACTCAAGAATTACAACTCAATACTTAGAACAAAATATGACTCTATGTGAATGCCTCCGGCGGTGTACCAGGATGTGCAATGATGCATGATGCCATGTATGAAGAATTATGAACGGTGGCTTTGCCACAAATACAATGTCAACTACATGATCATGCAAGCAATATGACAATGATGAAGCATCTCATAATAACGGAATGGTGGAAAGTTTCATGGCAATATATCTCGGAGTGGCTATGGAAATGCCATAATAGGTAGTTATGGTGGCTGTTTTGAGGAAGATATATGGTGGGTTTATGATACCAGCGAAAAGTGTGCGGTATTAGAGAGTCTAGCAATGGTGGAAGGGTGGGAGTGCGTATAATCCATGGATTCAACATTAGTCATAAAGAACTCACATACTTATTGCAAAAATATATATGTTATCGAAAAAATGTATTACGCGCATGCTCCTAGGGGGATAGATTGGTAGGAAAAGACCATCGCCCGTCCTCGACCGCCACTCATAAGGAAGACAATCAATAAATAAATCATGCTCCAACTTCATCACATAACGGTTCACCATACGTGCATGCTACAGGAATCACAAAATTCAACACAAGTATTTCTCAAATTCAAAACTACTCAACTAGCATGACTCTAATATCACCATCTCCATATCTCAAAACAATTATCAAGTATCAAACTTCTCATAGTATTCAATGCACTTCTCTGAAGGTTTTTATATTATTCCTAAAAGCAAATTTCCATGTTGTTCTAAAGGACCCTCAAAATAATATAAGTGAAGCATGAGAGATCAATTATTTCTATAAAATAAAACCAAAACCACCGCCGTGCTCTAAAAGATATAAGTGAAGAACTAGAGCAAAAACTATATAGCTCAAAATATATATAAGTGAAGCACATATAGTATTATAATAAATTTCAAATCATGTGAGTCTCTCTCAAAAGGTGTGTACAGCAAGTATGATTATGGTAAACTAAAATGCATAGAATTAAATCATACAAGATGCTCCAAGCAAAAAACATATCATGTGGTGAATAAAAATATAGCTCCAAGTAAAGTTACTGATAGACGAAGACGAAAGAGGGGATGCCTTCTGGGGCATCCCCAAGCTTAGGCTTTTTGGTGTCCTTGAATTTTACCTTGGGGTTCCATGGTCGTCCCCAAGCTTAGGCTCTTGCCACTCCTTGTTCCATAATCCATCAAATCTTTACGCAAAACTTGAAAACTTCACAACACAAATCTTAAAATAGAAAATTTCGTGAGCTCCGTTAGCGAAAGAAAACAAAACACCACTTCAAGGTACTGTAATGAACTCATTCTTTATTTATATTGGTGTTAAACATAGTGTATTCGAACTTCTCTATGGTTTATAAACTCTTTTACTAGCCATAGATTCATCAAAATAAGCAAACAACACATGAAAAATAGAATCTGTCAAAAATATAACAGTGTGTAGTAATCTGTAGCTAACGCACACTTCTTGAACCCCAAAAATCCAAAAATAATCTGGACGTGAGGAATTTATCTATTAATCATCTGCAAAAAGAATTAACTAAATAGCACTTTTCAAATAAAAATGGCAGCAATTATTGTGAGCCCTATTCTGTTTTTTTACAGCAAGATCAAAAAGACTTTCCCCAAGTCTTCCCAACGGTTCTACTTGGCACAAACACTAATTAAACACAAAAAACACAACCAAAACAGAGGCTAGATAATTTATTTATTACTAAACAGGAGCAAAAAGCAAGGAATAAAAATAAAATTGGGTTGCCTCCCAACAAGCGCTATCGTTTAACGCCCCTAGCTAGGCATAAAAAAGGATAAATCTAGGTATTGCCATCTTTGGTAGGCAATCCATAAGTGGCTCTCATAATAGATTCATATGGTAATTTAATTTTATTTCTAGGGAAGTGTTCCATGCCTTTCCTTAATGTAAATTGTAATTTAATATTCCCTTCCTTCATAACAATAATTGCACCAATCGTTCTAAGGAAAGGTCTACCAAGAATAGTAGGACATGAAGGATTGCAATCTATATCAAGAACAATGAAATCTACGGGCACATAGTTCCTATTTGCAACAATAAGAACATCATTAATTCTTCCCATATGTTTCTTAATAGTGGAATCCGCAAGGTGCAAGTTTAAAGAACAATCATCAAAATCACGGAAACCTAGAAAATCACACAAAGTTTTTGGAATCGTGGAAACACTAGCACCCAAATCACACAAAGCATAACACTCATGATCTTTAATTTTAATTTTTATTGTAGGTTCCCACTCATCATAAATTTTTCTAGGGATAGAAACTTCCAACTCAAGTTTCTCTTGATAAGATTGCATCAAAGCATCAACGATATGTTTAGTAAAATCTTTATTTTGACTATAAGCATGACGAGAATTTAGCACAGATTGCAACAAGGAAATACAATCTATCAAAGAGGAATTATCATAATTAAATTCCTTGAAATCCAAAATAGTGGGTTCATTGATATTTAAAGTTTTAACCTCTTCAATTCCACTTTTAACAATTTTTGCATCAAGATCTAAAAACTCCGAATTTTTGGAACGCCTTCTAGGTAAAGGTGGCTCATCTTCAGTCCCATCATTATCAAGGTTCATATTGCAAAACGAAGATTTAATAGGAGACACATCAGTCACTTCTAGATCTTCATCTTTATTATCATGAAAACTAGAAGAACACGCTTTCACAAAGCAATCTTTCTTAGCACGCATCCTAGCGGTTCTTTCTTTGCACTCATCAATGGAAATTGTCATGGCTTTGAGAGACTCATTGATATCATGCTTAGGTGGAATAGATCTAAGTTTAAAAGAATCAACATCAAGAGAAATTCTATCAATGTTCCTAGCCAATTCATCAATCTTAAGCAATTTTTCTTCAAGCAAAGCATTGTAATTCTTTTGTGAATTCATAAACTCCTTAACACTAGTCTCAAATTCAGAGGGCATCTTATTAAAATTTTCATAAGAATTGTTGTAGGAATTGCCATAATTATTAGAGGAATTACTAGGAAATGGCCTAGAATTAAAATTACCTCTATATGCGTTGTTACCAAAATTGTTCCTACCAACAAAATTCACATCCATAGATTCGTTATTATTCTCAATCAAAATAGACAAGGGTATATCATTAGGATCAGTAGGAGCACTCTTATTAGCAAACATTTTCATAAGTTCGTCCATCTTTCCACTCAAAACATTAATCACTGCAATTACATGCACTTTTTTATTAGTAGATCTTTTTGTGTGCCATTGAGAATAATTAACCATAATATTATCTAGGAGTTTGGTAGCTTCTCCTAAAGTGATTTCCATAAAAGTGCCTCCCGCCGACGAATCTAAAATATTTCTAGAAGCAAAATTCAATTTGGCATAAAAGTTTTGTATGATCATCCAAAGATTCAAACCATGTGTAGGTCAATTACGTATCATTAATTTCATCCTCTCCCAAGATTGTGTAACATGTTCAAGATCAAGTTGCTTAAAATTCATAATATCGTTTCTAAGAGAGATGATCTTAGCGGGAGGAAAATACTTAGAGATAAAAGCATCTTTGCACTTATTCCATGAATCAATACTATTTTTAGGCAAAAATGAAAACCAAGCTTTAGCACGATCTCTAAGCGAAAACGGAAATAGCTTCAATTTAACAATATCATTGTCCGCATCTTTTTTCTTTTGCATATCACACAAATCAACAAAGCTATTTAGATGGGTAGCGGCATCTTCACTAGGAAGGCCAGCAAATTGATCTTTCATGACAATATTCAACAAAGCAGCATTAATTTCACAAGATTTAGCACCGGCAAGAGGAGCAATCGGAGTGCTGAGAAAATCATTTTTGTTGGTATTGGTAAAGTCACTCAATTTAGTATTGTCTTGATCCATCGTGACAAGCAAGCAACCCAACACACGAGCAAACAAGAAACAAGCAAAAAAGGGGCTAACAGAAAGAGAGGGCGAGAGGAAAAGAGGGCGAATAAAATGGCAAGGGTGAAGTGGGGGCGAGGAAAACAAGAGGCAAATAGCAAATAATGTAATGTGAGGGATAAGAGTTTGTGATGGGTCCTTGGTGTGTCTTGACTTGTGCGTAGACTGCCCAGCAACGGCGCCAGAAATGGCTCATTACCGGGAGTCAAATCTTGACTTGACTTGGCGCAAATCTCCGTGGCAACGGCTCCAGAAATCCTTCTTGCTACCTCTTGAGCACTGTGTTGGTTTTCCGTTGAAGAGGAAAGGGTGATGCAGTAAAGTAGCGTAAGTAATCCCCTCAGTTTTTAAGAACCAAGGTATCCATCCAGTAGGAGATCACGCTCGAGTCCCATGCACCTACACAAAAAAATAAGAACCTCGCAACGAACGCGATAAAGGGGTTGTCAATCCCTTCACGGTCACTTACGAGAGTGAGATTTGATGGATATGATAAGATAATATTTTTGGTATTTTTATGATAAAGAGAAATAAAGATGCAAAGTAAAATAAATGGAAATAGAAATAACTAAGTGTTGGAAGATTAATATGATGGAAGATAGACCCGGGGGCCATAGGTTTCACTAGTGGCTTCTCTCAAGAGCATAAGTATTACGGTGGGTAAACGAATTACTATCGAGCAATTGATAGAATTGAGCATAGTTATGAGAATATCTAGTTATGATCATGTATATAGGCATCACGTCCGTGACAAGTAGACCGAAACGATTCTGCATCTACTACTATGACTCCACACATCGACCGCTATCCAGCATGCATCTAGAGTATTAAGTTCATAAGAACAGAGTAATGCTTTAAGTAAGATGACATGATGTAGAGGGATAAACTCATGCAATATGATATAAACCCAATATTTTTATCCTTGATGGCAACAATACAATACGTGTCGTTTCCCTTTCTGTCACTGGGATTGAGCATCGTAAGATTGAACCCAAAGCTAAGCACTTCTGCCATTGCAAGAAAGATGAATCTAGTAGGCCAAACCAAACTGATAATTCAAAGAGACTTGCAAAGATAAACCAATTATACATAAAAGAATTCAGAGGAGATTCAAATATTATACATAGATAAACTTGATCATAAACCCACAATTCATCGGATCTCAACAAACACACCGCAAAAAGAAGAGTTAGATCAAATAAATCTCCAAGAGAATCGATGAGAACTTTGTATTGAGATCCAAAGAGAGAGAAGAAGCCGTCTAGCTACTAGCTATGGACCCGTAGGTCTGAAGTAAACTACGCACACATCACCGGAGAGGCCATGGAGTTGATGTAGAGGCCCTCCGTGATCAATGCCCCCTCCGACGGAACTCCGGAAAAGGCCCCAAGATGGAATCTCTCGGGTACAGAAGGTTGCGGCGGTGGAATTAGGTTTTCGTGGTGCTCCTGGATGTTTGGGGGGTACATGGATATATATAGGAGGAAGAAGTACGTTGGTGGAGCAACGAGGGGCCCACGACGGTGGAGGGCGCGCCCAGGGGGCGCGCCCCCTGCCTCGTGGCTTCCTCGATTTTTTCTTGATGCCCACTCCAAGTCTCTTGGATCACGTTCTTTGAGAAAATCACGTTCCCGAAGGTTTCATTCCGTTTGGACTCCGTTTGATATTCATTTTCTGCGAAACCCTAAAATAGGCAAAAAAATAGCAATTTGGGCTGGGCCTCCGGTTAGTAGGTTAGTCCCAAAAATGATATAAAAGTGTTAAATAAAGCCCATTGACATCCAAAATAGATAATATAATAGCATGGAGCAATAAAAAATTATAGATACATTGGAGACGTATCACTACTATAGCCAAAGTTGGTCCACCTTTTTAGAGCATGGTTAATTAATATAGGCGGCTCTTGCAGCGGCACATCATTTAGAGCAAGTACTCTCTTCATAGGAAACAAAGGAAATGAAAGAAAAGTTGGAGTGGATGTTAGATTTCCTATTAAAACATGGTTACATAGGAAAAAATCCTATAGCATTCTATCCTATCAATCAAACGACCAATGTAGGAAAATTATAAGGGGGGTCTCTCCAACAGTGTTCCTCGTCTCGCGCCTAGCATCACGGTGGTCGAACTTGGAGTCATTCATCTGGTACATGTGGCATCTCAGATCTGGACACAAGGTGATGCGACCTCTCACTTCCACCGCTATTTGAAACGGCGCACCAGTGGAGGGCTAGCATATTCCAATATTAGGTTGGATCTATGTGATGTGGCAACTTCATATACTAGCCGGTTGCTGGCTATACTACTACGATACTCACACTCCTAGAAGTGACTCGAAAACTAGTCATAAATTGAGTCTATGACATCCATTTGCAAATGTACCATTCATTACATATAACAAGTCATCAACACACAACGACAACGAGGATACATGTTGGATTATAGATTATTTCCAACAAAACATTCTAGTAAATACTGAAGTTTTCATCACACACCAAATAATAAGCAATGAAATTAACTTCAACTCAACCAATCCTCGGTGTTGGAAACGCTTGCTTTGAACCATAGGTACCCTAGGAAGGGCCAACTATTGTCAATATCAAGAGCAACGCAGGACCGATCATCCAGGCTGAAGCGGCATATATCAGGACCAGGGTAGGGAACCACTGCAATGTCCGAGGTATAGATACAGTTGCTTCTCATAAATGGTAGTAACGTTGTGTCAACAGTAGTTGGATTGCCTTTCACCATCATTGGATAGTTTTGTCCAAGGAAGAGCGAGTTTTCTCCAAGACTATCAATACTGTACCAGGGAGAAGGTGTTAGCGCTAGCACACTAGTATCCATCCCGAATACCCTGCAACGGGTGTTGGAATAGGTCCAGAGAGGGCGACCATGGGAGACAACACCTGCTACCTCAGTAGTAACAATCACAGTGCACTGTATACAGACAAGAAGAGGTGATCCATCAGAATTAGTTGCCAGGTGCCTCTGAGTATATAAGTTCTGCTCGTCCTCATGCTCGTGATCATCACCATCGTGATCTCCCCCTTGGTTATAATTTTTTTCAAGTATAGGTGGTGGAATGTTCACAGGACCTTGGAAACACAAGAAGAAGGTTAATTAGTAAAGGGAAACTTGCTCACCGCATGCATGTGGATGAAGCAATTATAATTACGGTGGAAGAAAAACGTACCGAAACTACGAGGATCCCATGAAAAAATAGTGCCACGAGTGGTGGCAGCAAACAAAAGACCCTCGTATTCAATTGCATCACAGTACTCATCTGTGTACAGAAACTTATTTTTGAGCAATATCCATCTAGTCGAACCACGAAGGACGGCAACAAGCTTGTCAAATATAGCAACAACTTGATAGTTCTTGTAATTCCAAGAGTGGTGGGGAACTTGACAAACTGCTATCTTCCATAGACGACAGTCACCATGATCGTATTTGAATGTACATAGATCATCTATGTGCTCAACCTCAGGGCACTCGGAGATTTTTGGAAGTGGAATCCGCTGACGAGTGTACACATTCACAAGTTCCCACTCGCAATTGTACCCAATATAAACAACCCAATTTCCATTTGCGCCAGCCCAGGCCTTACCCTGAAGCGATGGCATCTTGACATCACACGTATCGTTATCAAGCGGCATCAACTTGCACAAGGCAAGGCCGCCGTCGTCCGCGCCCATGCGAACAGGCTTATAGTGAAGAAGATAAGGGAGATCAAACTGCTCCTAGCCCCTTGGGTTCCTTGTAATGATGTTATTAGTTGAGCCGAGAATGGTCTTGAACGAACCTGCCATGCTAGCCGAGGTGATGACATCGCACCGATCAATGAGTTCCCCCACCATGTCATCTTTCAGATCGGGGCAACAATAACGGGGTCGTTTCCGGCTTGTTCCCTCCATGGAGAAGATGATCGAACAATGGCAGAAGGAAGGGTGAAGGCAAATGGAGGAGGGAGGAAGAGCGTGTGACAGGAGTTCCAAATCGAGAGGGAAAGGCGAAGAGTCGATGGACGGTTGCTAGTTTTCCACGGTACACGAAGAGGTGCCCCGGCCTACATGTCCTTTCATAAATTGTACAAAAGGACTCGCCATTGTCTCACTGACATGTTGGAACGGGACCACATGTCAACGAAACATGGTGTGTAATTTCTCGTGGAAAATGCGATCTGGCCGCGTTGGCCCAAGGTGCCGCATCAGTTATCGACCTTTATTTTTTTAATGGTGTGCCGTTCAGTTTTGAAGCATGACTAACTGGTACTGTTTGCAGAGAAAATATAAACTACTCTACCACTACTCCACCTCTATTACTAATAGTATAAAAAAGATATATAGGCTGGACCTTCAGAGCTTTCTTGCTAAGGGCTTCCCACTTCCTTCTCACACTATCACCCTCTCTCCAGATCTAAAAAAGACGACCTCTCTCTCCCTCCTCACCTGTGGTCATAGATCCGCCAGGGAAGAAAAGGACGCGCAGCATTGACGCACTCGTCGTCGGCGAGCGAGGTCACGCACTGACGACAAGGCCGTCCTCTCAGACCTAGCGCCCGCACGGGATGGCCTCCGTCCCCAAGCTCGCTGCCGTAGTGCGTGCGGAGGACGACGACCACGAGCGAAGCCACTTCCCGCCGACCCTCAGGTATGCTACCTCTTTTCGAACCATACCCTTGTTCTATTGCCCCATCTACCACGTCACTACATGTGGATCTTTTCCACTCCACCATCTTCCCAATTTCCTATCCTCTGCTCTGCTGGTCACGCAGACGAAAACCTTAATTTGCACTATTAAAGGAAACCCTACTTCATGCAGACTAATCCATGTCTGGGTTGCATTAGGAAAGGAAGGGAGACTGTACTGTCCAAGAGAGTAGGCATCGAACCCGCATCTAGGTTGAAAAGGGGAAATCATTAGCTAAGGAACGAGTCTCGTGTCTCTTGGTTGGAGAAGGGTAGAAAGGCATGACAATGCAATAGAGAATGACCAGGTCGATCAGTTTGTTATCCTCACATAGGAAAAAGGTGGCTAAATAGAACAAAAATGGGATGTAATCCACATATGCTGCCTGGATATTTGTTGCTATGGGCAACTATACCTCCCTCACCACTCTATGCGTCCGTGGAGGTACATCGTACTGGTGCGCCCACTGTCCGAATGGGTCTCCCATGCTCTTATTGCCACTTTTTTGTTGTTAGTATAACGCCAGCGGTGAAGTCAACCAATGCTACTGCTAAAGTGATGCCACATTTAACTAATGTCGCACTCAGTCTAATGCCATCGATAAATTTAAGCAATGCCATTTAATGTCTCTGGATTATTTCAGGGTTAGCTGTTCATTGTGGATGTATTAAAGATTTTTTAGCTAAGGCATTCTAATGTTGTTGCACAACCAGTATACCAACGATGAAACTTGTTACTACCTTCAGATTTTTGCACTGTTAATGCTTATAGATTACATACCTCACTTTCATGTGATAAGTCAATTTTTTTGTACAGTGTCACCTAAATGCCAAGGCACTGATGTCATTTTATTTTGGTTAAACTGCACAAAAAATTATGAAGAGAAGAGGAAAGGTTAAGAGTGCGCACCTCCTCCTTTGGCTATTGTATTGATTCGTTTGATCAAGTTTTTATGTTTGATCGATTATCAAGATTGGGATAGCAATTTTTCATGTCCACTTGAGTTCGTAATGACATTTACCTTGAAGGTACATGGTTTGCAATTTTTTAATACTGTCATTAGTTAACAATGCTAGTTACCTTCAGACTTTTGTATTTGGTTTAATCTCTTGCACAGCTAGTATACCAATGCTGAAACTTGTTAGCTTTACATTTCGTATTGTTAATTCTTATAGAAATCTTCCAGTGCTAGAGCTTATGGAAATTTGTTCAGTAAAACCATTGTACTGTACCCTGTTATAAAATAACTACTCTACTATTGCACTAGCCACTAGATTAGTGTATATTTGTACTATTCAAATGGTGTTGCATTAGCGTACGGACATATATAAAGTGTGGCAAGCTTTCCCAGATATGTGCTCAAGAAAACTACTACCTGTTTTTTCAAAATACTGGACGTTTGGGTACTTTAAATTGAACTACGAAAACGTCTTATATTAAGGAATAGAGGGTGTAGAGTTCACTCAAATTATCCCGGTAAATCTAGTCACGCCTTTGTTAAAATTAATGTTCATTATGTTATAGGAGGAGGTATGTATGTTTATCTCTAATGCCTGTCAACTACATACCTGACATCATGATGTAATGTTAAGTCATTTCCTTTTGTACAGTGTCACTGAATTGTCAAGGCGGTGATGGCATTTTATTTTAGTTGAACTGCACAAAATATGCTTAAAAGAAGAGGAAAGGTCAGGAATTGATCATTATTTCAGAAATAACTATACATGCCTTTCTTACATTAGCCAGTGTTGCCTTATTTATTCCTTCAAACAGGTGGTTAGAAACAGTCTTGCTACCTTTTCACATTAATAAATTGGAATGCTTATATTTGTGAGTCTATGCTTCAACTAGTGCCACTTTTATAGTAATCACACTTTCAATATCTATGCAAACAGGGATGCTTGATTTTAGTGCAACTTCACAAAAAGTCCAACTAGTTCAACAGTAGGAGCATGTTTTATTCCAAACCTTTATATCCAATTGGTGGCACTATGAGCTGTTCATTACGAAGGTACATGGTTTGCTACTATCTTGCTACTCTTTTTGTATTGTCATTAGATAGTAATACTAGTGGTTTGCATGTGAATTTATTAGCAGGGTGGACCTACATTGGAGGTGCGGGACATGATTCAATGATTGGATGCTCAATTCCAATTGTATCGATTTCACCTCTTCCATCACTGCGAACATGGATATCCTTGGTCTGATGAAGAATAGGCGCTATATTTCTGCTCTGAACCAGCAAATCAATCCAGTATGAAATTGTCTAGGGCAAAACATGAATGTATCAAATTGTCCAGTGCAAAACATGATAGATGCTAAGCGGAAGAGACATGTTTAAACTGAAAATACAAGGTGGGGTATATGTTCACTAGCTGCTTGATATTTGTGCAGACAGAGATGTCTTCCCATTGCTATTTGGCAAACACACAAAGTGGCCATAATTTTGGTTGAACTGCACAAGAGAATAGTATAGTCACTACATGCAGTGCCATTTGAAAATAGACACAGAAAGATCGGATAGTCACTTCATGGACTACAAAAAAGTAGTACTGTACTATTTATTGGCCAACGCTAGGTGCTTCATTGCTTTGGTGTTATTATACAATGGGCATCATTTTGCCTAAGTTAAAGTTTGTATTCTGAAAATAGTCTCGCCGTGTGATCGAGAGAAGACCAAATCATATTACAGTGGATGTTCCTCCATCATGTGTGGTTCATTCTCATTGTTCCAGCTGTTGGTGAAACCACTTATGTTTGCAAGAGGAATTGTGGACTTCACAAACAAATTTGTCTTTCAGTCTGTACTGAATGTTGGCCAAGAGAAGCATCCATGTTAGTAGCAAGAACAAATGTTTTTTCTAGATCTTTGCTTTTGGAGCTACATATTTATATATGATCTATGAATCATTGAGATGCATTAACATGTTGATCTTATGTATGGGAATCATACTAGTTGGTTCTGAATTTGGGCTAGTAATGTGAACATATTACAATGCCAGGCCTGTGAGTCTCGTGTGAACATTTTGAACGCATCAGCTCTTACTGTTGTGCACATCATGATCCTTATTTCTGTGTTCTTAGTGTCTACAAGTTACTAACAGTTCCTTATTTTTGTTCGCTCAGTGTTTACAAGTTATTGATCGATCACTAGCTAGCCTACTAATGCGCTCCTGGCAGTTTTAGTTCCGACGCAAGATCCGAAGTGGTAGTTTTTTGAATAAAAATGCCTACCTCTGAAGAAACTGACAACCTGGTTTGAAGAAAATGCCATGCGAATCTAAAGAAACTGCCAGCAAAAATGTTCGCAAATGCCTTATCTCCCAGCGAACATTCATCAGCTAATGCGATGGTACACGTACACCATCCGACCTACTCGATGGTACACGTACACTATCCGACCTACTCGATCCTACACGGATAAATAGCAGATCACGCATGTAATACCTCCTTTCCGATTTGCAGGGCTCAATTCAGAAAACGACCTACTCGATCCTACACGAATAAATAGTGGATCACGCACGTACTACCTCCTTTCCGGTTTGCAGGGCTTAATTCAAAAATCTAACCAACCAAGGTAGATGATGAGTGGTGGAATCATTTTTGACAAGGAGGGAGTACCTCATCTGGATGATTTGAGTGCACTCGTTTGACCGTCATGTCGGCGTGCGACCCAGCACGGACGGGACGCACCACTGACGGGACGGGACGGCATAGTCATAATTTCAGTTTTTTCTAGTTTTCCATGGCAAGCTGGCACGCTAAGCCATGCCTCCTTATGCATTGAATTCCGATGACCACGATGACCGTCGCGTTTCTCTCGACGCGCTAGTTCGCCTACCTTCCGCCTATAATTACTGTTTCCCGGGCTTCTCCGGTGGCACCATCACCCAACTTGCCCTATCCTCATAAGCCCCCACCGGCCCGACGTCGCTCGCCACTTATCCTCGCTCTCGCCATGTCTGCCATGCCTCCGCCTGTCCGCGATAGGCGACATCGGAGGCGGTGACCGCGGAAACTAGTGTTCGGTTTTTCACCGGAAGGAAGACGGAGGGAGGAGGCATTCTATCGGTCTTTAGATGGCAATGCTGACTATGAGGAGTTGTTGGAGCACGACCGCCTGGCGGAGGAGTAGCGTATTGCCGATTTGCGCCGCCAGCAAGACATGGCGCAGCAGTGCACCGACGCTCTGAGTCGCGAGCAGAGCGCCGCAACTAGGCCGACTACATGGAGGCCGGTGCCCGGCAAATAGCCCTGGAGGCTGTTGGGCAAGCACGCGTTCGTGATGCCGATTTTTACTACCATCTCTTCAAGTGAGTTTCCCACTTAGAAGCCGAAGCTTCGGTGGACCATGCCGGCATGGAAAGGGCCAACGCGCACAAGCAACACACCCTATCGCACCTCTGGCAAGTCCGAGGCGAGGCGGAGGACGCCAGTGCCGGCATTTAGCGTGTACGGCAGATGGCGGCCGGCATCGTCTAGTTAGCTAAGAGTAAGTTAGTACTTGTACGCTACTAGAGTATTAGTGCGAGTAGATAGTTAACTTGCCAATGATGGTTGTCAACGTGGAAGTTCAGTATTCTATATGTGGATCAGACTTGTTACTATGCTCCAAATGTTGAACTTTCCATTTGAACATATGGAATGGGCTGTTAGTTTTTAAATGGGTTGTATTTGTCCTCCACGGGTTTAGAGGATGACTTGTGGGCCTACCAAGTTGACGCGTACACAATCAGGAGATGATTGTACATGGAGAGGATGACAGCAGGGACCCACCAAGGTCATGGCAGTACGGACGGAAGTCCTCTTTATTTCAAGCCAATAAAAAATGGCTCCTCCTAATGGATTTCTGATATCTGGGTCCCATGCCATTGTCAACAGAGTCAATAAACGAGAGAATTGCACAACGAGCGGCTGACACCAAGGACCCAGCAGCTCACCCAGTTATTTTTGTTTTGGCTTAATTTGATAAATGCCACTCCAAATCTCGTGTTTCCGAGAAATGCCACTGCAATTTCCGAACTTTAAAAAAATGCCATTTCATGCCATTTCCAGTGGCATTTTTGGAAGTCTGGAGTGGCGTTTTTCAAAGTTTGCAAATTGTAGTGGCGTTTTCCAAAGTTTGCAAAAATTGCAGTGGCATTTTTCAAAGCATGGAAATTGCAGTCGCATTTTTTTTGAATCACCATAATTGGAGTGGCATTTATCTAATTTGTTTTTGAGACGGAAGCAGGGTGTCAACAGGGCTGTGCGGGGCACTCTGGCCTGTCTAGACAGCCTTCTCTTTTATGTTTACCACAGACCAGCCAAGTAGTTTTTTTCTTTTCTGAAAATGGCTAGCCCAGTTTTTTTGTGATTTCCCAAGTAAGTCGCTTTGTCAGGCCTATTGGGCTGCAAATCTTTCAAGACGAGGCGAGCTTCATCCGGTTGGCCGAGAAAATGGCCTATCAGTAATGAGAAATGGGATGTACATTTTTAAAACACATCAAACCGGCAATTAGTTTCAAATTTCTTTTTTTCATTTCAAGATTTTAAATTGCATTGATTTTTATGCGTGGGCAATTTGTTGGATTTTATATTGATATACATTTATTTTTAAAATTAGTTTGAATGTGACTCGAAATTTCGGGATTAAAAATAGTTCAGACCGCACCGAAATATGCAAAATTTCGTATAATTTATTAACTGTGGCCACAATATGGGCTGTAATGCTAAAAAAGAATATGGGCTCCAAAAAAAACCTTAAGAATTAGCAAATGGGCTGTAAATTATTAGAAATAATGGTAGATGGGTTGTATGTTGCTTTCCACAGATTTGAGGCTTTCCTAAAAAATGGTTGACGCACGAGCAGTGACTGTTGGATGTCCATCCAACGGCCGTCATGCGTCTTCAATCTCTGCTCTTCCTACTCTAGCCGCTCAAACAAGTGCCGACGTCACTGCCTACTCCCTCCTCCCCGCGGCCGGATGTGCTGCCGCGCAGGCCTCACCGCCCCACCGTACTCCCATCGCTGGCCTAGCCATCCCTCTACTCACCCACACCTACTGTTATTCTCCGGCGATGGCAGACGAACCAGTAAACCCTCGTACAGTCATACTCCCCTCCACGTGGGAAACAACTACCGAGTCTTCCCTAGCTCCGTGTCATTCCCTTCCTAGGCCTCGCTGTCGTCCACCACCCTGGTGCTCTCGGCGCGGCGTGGTCAACTTGGTTAATGAACGACATGCATCAGACATGGACTATACGTGGAGAGGCTGACAGCTGAGTCCACGGCCACAGCAAGGAAGTGCCTCCTTATTACGCGGAAAATAATGATTCCTCCACCTGACAGCAGGGACCCACCGGACGGGCAACCGTATTTCACGAAAAAAACATTTCCCCCCTGACTGCTGGGATCTACTAGCTACATCTTCGCATGCAAGGAAGTGCGTCCGGGCAAAAAAAACGATTCACCCCCTTGACTGCTAGGACCCACCGGCTACATCTTCGCACGCAAGGAAGTGCCTGACAGTCGGGACCCACCTGCTCGAAGCGTACGTAGAATTGTCATTCTGGTTGCGAATGTGTACGTACATACTGGTTGATGTAGAGGCATGCACGTGTCATAGTAGAGGCATGCACGTAGCATGTACAAATATGTACAACGACCGGTGTGCAAGAAAGAAAACACGGCCACGTACGTACATACGGGCAGGGTCTCGAACGCCTACTTCCGCATACGTACGGCTAGGGCTCATGTACAAGGCTGGGTCGGAACGGAGAAACTGCGTTGTTGTTGTGTTCATGGGGAGCCAATGGAAAGCGTCGTGTTCATCGGGAGGCAAGGAACGCGTGGGAGCCAACCGGCTTGGACGGAACAACCGATGGAAACGAGACCTAGCGTACTGCACAACAGAGGAAACAGCCTTGTGTTCGACCGGCCACATTCGAAACGGGATCCTATTCATCGGGAGGGGTCTGGCGTACCGCAAAACTGAGGAAAGAGACCTCCTACGGTCGAAACAGGGGTCCTGTTCATCGGGAGGGGTGTGGTGTACCGCAAAACGGAGGAAATGGACTTGTGTTGGAGCGCAACGGTCGAAACGGGGGTCCTGTTCATCGGGAGGGGTGTGGCGTACCGCAAAACGGGACTCCACGAGATACTATTCATCTCCACCGTCGACCCCCTCCAGCCTCTACGGGCTACTGTTCATCCACCGTCGACCTCCTCCAACCTCCACCTGCGAGTGTTCATCCACGGGCTCCTGTTCATCCAGCCTCCACCGCGCGCTACTCCATCGGCTACTATTCAACCAGCCCTCTCCATGGGCTCCTATTCAACCACCCCTCCACGGGGGTC